>NW_027499439.1:0-123712 GCF_021521415.1 Bidens hawaiensis
CTTCCAACTGGGAAAATGACATAATTTCAGCAAGAATAACTATTTTGAGACTTTTCATTAAAACCTTCTTTAAAGCTTGAACTGAATAGTCTTATCATATCTCAGCACCATTAACAACTTGCTCATGTTTTGATCAAAATAAAGTGATTATGCAAAATTCATTGGAAAATTCATTTTATCATTTAATTTTGACATAAGAACCCATTTTGACACAAACAGTTGTAACATATTCAAATCTTAATCATACAAAAACATTATTTAGACAAGCAGACAATACTAACATTCAAAGTCTAGCCTATTCTAATAACATCATATGATCAGATAACACACATAATCAAGCAATTAGCCAATGATGTTAGATAAGTATACACATTTAAGTAACTCAAATCAAGAGCACTCATACATTACATACACATCAACTAATAAACATGCATAAGTATCAAGGATACCAAATTTTGCACACATAGTCAGATAAAGCACATATCAGTTGACATGAAAAACATCATATTCAATCACATGCACACAAACAACATTCAATCAAAACTTTGAAAAGATAGTCAGTTTGCACAGTCAAGCACACATCATAAATTAGACTTCATTGGAGTTGATCATTCCTAGGGCTTTCAGAAGAAAGTTGAACCTGGTTCTATCAAGTGGTTTTGTGAATATGTCAGCCAAATTCTCTCTTCTATCAACTCTGGTTACTTCAATTAAATCTTTTTCACTACAATCTCTTATGAAGTGATGTCTGATTTCAATGTGCTTGGTTTTGGAATGTTGCACAGGATTCTTAACAATGAAAGATGCAGCAGTGTTATCAATGTAAATAGGGGTGTTTAGAAAGTTTAAACCATAGTCCAACATCTGATTTTGGATCCAGAGGACTTGTACACAGCAGGCAGATGCAGCAATGTATTCAGCTTCTACAGTTGAGATTAAGACAGTTGTCTGCTTCTTGCATTGCCATGACACCAATCTGTCACCCAAAAATTGACATCCCTCTGAAGTTGACTTCCTGCTTATATTGTAGCCATCATAGTCACTGTCTGTGTAGGCTGTCAGATCAAAAGACTGGTTCTTTGGATACCAAATTCCCAAGTCAGGTCTTCCCTTCAAATATTTAGAGATCCTCTTCACAGCATTCATGTGGGAGACCTTGGGGCTTGACTGAAATCTAGCACAAACATAAACTGCAAACATGATATCAGGCCTTGAAGCAGTTAGATACATCAGTGATCCAATTGTTGCTCTGTATTCATGCTCATCCACTGCCCCCCCCCCCTTTTAATTAGCCACCATCTTTTCTTTTGAATCCATTGGAGTTGAAGCTGTCTTCAAATCATTGCACTTGAATTTGTCAACTATGTCCGGACATACTCAGACTGGTAAATAAAAAACCCATCAGCCATTTGCTGAACTTGTAAGCCAAGGAAGAAGTTCATTTCTCCCATTGAACTCATGCTATACTTGGATTTCATCACCTCTTCAAACTCCATACACATCTTTTCATTGGTTGACCCAAATATAATGTCATCCACATAGACTTGTAACAAGAGTAAATCTCTTCCTTTCTTCTTGTAAAAGAGGGTCTTGTCAATAGCTCCCCTTTGGAAACCATTTTCAAGTAGGTGATTTGACAGTTCATCATACCATGCTCTAGGCGCCTGATGCAATCCATACAAGGCTTTGTTCAATTTGTACACCCTTAAATATAGATAGGATCCTCAAAACTTGGCGGTTGAGAAACATATACCTCATCTTCTATATTTCCATTTAGGAAGGCAGATTTGACATCAAGCTGGAATTCCCTGTTATTCTTTGAGGCAGCATAGGCTAAGAAGATTCTTATTGCTTCTAGTCTTGCAGCTGGGGCAAAGACCTCCTCAAAGTCAATTCCTTCTTCCTAAAGGCATCCCAATGCTACAAGTCTAGCCTTGTTCTTGATCACAATACCCCTTTCATCCCTTTTGTTTCTGAACACCCATTTTGTGCCAATTGCATGCCTGTTTCTTGGCCTGTCTACAAGTTCCCAAACCTGTAGATCTCTAAATTGTGCCAACTCTTCCTGCATTGCTTGCACCCAACTATTGTCCCTTAAAGCTTGAACAATATTCTTTGGTTCTGTTTGTGATAGAAAGCATGAGTATAAGCAAATGTTTGCAGTTTCAGAGTGACTTCTTGTTACCCTTTCATGTATATTGCCAATGATGTGTTCATTTGGATGATTCTTTTCAACATAGGGGGTTTGAATAATCACATCAGTAGACACAGTTGTGTCAAGATTGATTCATTGAGTTCTGGATCTTCAATGCTCAAATCAGGTGAAGAATCATCAACTGCTGGTGTCTCCTCATTGATCTGACCTGAGGTGGATGCACCATTTTTTCCTAATCTCAGTTCCTCAAACAAATCTTGAAACCTTGCACTTTTAGCAGTTGCTTCTTCATTTTGATTGCATGGATCCTCCTCATTTTGTACTTGATCATTTTGCATTTCTTGATTGTCTTGAACATCATTTGCTTGATCTTGTACTGGACTTTCATTTTTACTTGATTGTCATTTTGAGCTTGATCAACATCTGTCCTGGAGGAGTTCTTTATGAATGTGTATTCCTTTTCTTTTCTTGTAATCTTTTTCCACAACTTTTCCAAATCCAATTCCTTTTGTTTTGACTCTTCAAGCACATTGGTTTTCAGAAAGGTTTCATCATAGTCTTCAGGGTAGATCTTGAAAGACTTTATCAATTTTTCTAAATCAAATAACCATGATGCACCATCAACTGTGTTGAATTGGTTTTCATTAAAAACTAAATCTGGGGATTCAATTACAACCAAGTGATCTTTCACATACACTCTGTAGGCCTTTGAGTGTGTAGAATAGCCTACAAAGAAACAGTCAAAGGATTTAGCTTGAAACTTGTTCAAGTAATCCTTTGTGTTCAAGAGAGAACATTTGCATCCAAATGCTTTGAAAAACTTGATATAGGGTTTTATGTTATAGAAAATTCCATATGGAGTCTTGTTGTGACTTTTGTTTATCAGTACCCTGTTCTGAACATAGCATGCAATGTTAATTGCTTCTGCCCAAAATGTGACATGTAGATTAGCATCAGCAAGCATGGTTCTTGCTGCTTCAATAAGTGTTCTATTTCTTTTCTCAGCAACACCATTTTGTTCAGGAGTTCTAGGAGCTGAGAATTGTTGAAGTATTCCTTTGTTGTTGCAGAATTCTTCAATAACCCCATTCTTGAACTCAGTACCATTGTCACTCTCATCACCTTAAACCTTTTATTCAATTGATTCTCAACTCTGTTAATATAATTTATAATGAATTCAGCAGCCTCATCCTTGGTACTTAGGAAATAAACCCAAGTATATCTTGAATAATCATCAATGATCACAAGACAGTATCTTTTCTTCCTAATGCTTTGCACACTCACAGGAAAGAGATCCATGTGTAGCATTTCAAGCACTTGATCAATTAAGTTGATGAGTTTAGTCATGTGAGAAGACTTGTGCTGCTTACCTTTCTGGCATGAGACACAGTTGTCAGCCAATTTAAGCTCTCTTGTAGGTAAGCCAATGACATGCTCACCCTTGACTAACTTATTCATGTTCTTCAGATTGACATGACAGAGTTTCCTATGCCACAGCTTTGACTCGTTTTCAGTGGATTTAGAAACAAAGCATGTGCCTCCCCTAGAAACAGCATCCTTCATGTTCAGTTCATACAAATTTCCATTCCTTGGGGCCATCATCATGATCATGTCAGGTGGAATAACATACTCAGGCCTTAAGATGAAACAGTGTGAATCATCAAAGCCAACCTTGTAACCTTTATCACACATCTGAGATATGCTCAGAAGATTATATTGAAGCCCTTCAACATAGAAAACATTGTTAAAAGTAACTTTGCCATTTGTCAAAATTCCTTTTCCAAAAAATTTTCCTCTATTCTTATCACTGCCAAATGCCACTGGTCCCTCAAACTTCTCTTCATAGTTGACAAGTGACCTTCTATCACAAGTCATGTGCCTAGAACATCCACTTTCCAAATACCATACTTCATTTAGTGTAGTGGACTGTTTCTGCACAATACAAAGAAAGTAATTAATTTGATGATGAAGTGCAAGCTACTTCAATTTGCAAATCATCAGATTCATTTTCAATGGCAGCACTAGGAGTGAGTGTTATTGGTTCAGGGTCTTCATGAGTAATTTCAATGTGATCTGAATCATTAGTTTCATATCCACACTCTCTTGGAGTTTTCACAAATGAGGTTGTGCTCTCATACTCAGAACCTTCATTGTTACATTCTTGAACAACATAGTCCTTCTTGCTTGAAAAGTCTCTCACATCCATACTTATCTCTTCTTTGATTTCAACTTTAGGTTTCCATAGGAAACCTTGAGGTTCATAACCATGTTTCAGCAAGAATATCTCATCTCCAATTAATTCAGTAGGTTTCTTTCTAGGAAGAACACCTTTGTTTCTCTTCTTTTCACTGTTTGAAGATCCTTGAGAATCATCAGACTTAACTGATTTTGTGTCATTGTTGGGAATGATTCTCAATGGTTGGAAATTCTTCATCTTTACATACTCAGTCTTCTTAGGAGATTGACTTCTTCTATTTTTATTATCAATTGGTTTCCTCAATCTTACTTCAGCTTTCTTCCGTTTTTCACTTACTTTCCGCTTTCCCAAGTATTCTTCATATTTCAATTTAAAGAGAACAAAGTTTTGTACAAACTTTGTCTCATTAGGAACATGGAAAGGTTTAAAGTTGAGTCTATCATTGACCATACTCATCACATCTCTTGCACCACACTTTTCCTTTAAATTTTTCATGATCAGCCCCTTTCTTAAACCTTTCACTTGGTCTTGGTGGATCAACTCCAAGTGTCTTTTGAGTCTTCAGACTATCAAAGTCAATTGAGAAAGGAACAAATTCATCAATTTTGATATCATTTCTGTAACGATTCCGACGAAACCAGGTATACTCTAACCGGTAGACAATAGTTACGTTATATTTAACGTCGGGTACATGAATTACCATAGTAATTATACGAGAATACATGGTTCACTGTATTGATTGTACGTGAATATATAATTCATCGTATTGAATATGCGATTAATCGATCGATAGTTATTGAAACCCGAACGAATCGAGGATTACATTATAGACGAGATATATAATATTTAGTGATTTTACGAAGCATTAATGCTTCAGGATAAGTAAAGTACGGCACAGAAAAAGAATTTCGATTTAATGGTACGTCGGTACATTAAACGAAACCTTTAATACCAAACCGAGCAAGAGACGATCAATCAAGCCGAAAAAGATACGCAATTATTAATAATATGATGTTTTAAGTTAATAAATGTCATGGTTTAAGTTTTTAAAGTTTTTAAATCGGTTTTATATAAATTTCATTTTTAAGCCGAAAAACGACCGTTTTAGCCTCGTTTTAAGCTAAATTAAACATTTAACCAAAAAACGAACTGAACCAGATTATCCAAAACATTATCCGGATTTCGAGAATCCAAACATGTGGCTAAGAATGGAGAAGTGGGTCCCACCCCACCCCCCATCTCAACCGATCGGACATAAGGGGGTGTTACCCCATTATTTGTTATTTTTTTTAAAGAAAACTTGGCCATGTTCTTCCTTCCTCTCCACAATATCAACTAAAACCGAGATTTTGTAGCAAGAAAACAAGGTAAAGAATCGAGTTAATCACGTTTCCATCTTCGTTTCTTGAGTTTATTTGCAAGAAAATGAGGTTTCAAGGATGAAAACCGATTCTTGCATGATCAAGTGATGTATACGGGTTATACAAGGGATCTTGGTCCAAGAAAGGAGTTAAACGGACCAAAAACGAATTTTTACGGTTTAAACTTTAGTTTTGGAACAATAACCGAAACTATAGTGTAAGAGGCTTGATCGTGAGTGTAACTTGCTTGGTATTGAGGTATGTTGGTTGTAGGTTCTGTATTTAGTGGTAGATAAGGCGGAAAGACGAGTTTGTAGCTTGTAAGTGGCGGAAAACGAAAGGTATATTCGGTTTATGTTCGGTATTGGATTTTTGGACAGATTGTGGTAGGTTTAGAGTTAGGTCATGAAATTTTACAGGGATGATCTACACATGAAAATATGAGTTCTGTGAAGTTTTGGTAATTTTTGGGCAAAGGATGAATATTTGGTGAATTTAATGCTCGGTTTTGGCTAAAAATGGTGAAAAATAGTTAAATATCATGAAAAATTCTGGAAAATTGCAGATAAGCTTTTTATATCATGTAAAAGTCACACACAAAATTTTAGGTCAGTTGGAGAAGTCTAAGTAGGCTTTTCGGTTAAACGCGTTCTAGGGTTTTCTAGCTCGGTTTTAGTGAAAATGGCATGAAAAAAAAACATTTTGGTTCTGGAAAAATTACAGGGTTCTATGTGGATGGCAGGGGGCATCCAGGAAAAATTTGAGATTTTTCTAAGGTCGTTTGGTATTTACGACATATTTAGTGTTTAAAAGGTGTTTAAAAATAGATAAATAAATTTTAAATATAAAAATTAATTCTGGAAATATTTTTATAAATTTCCCCACTGTCAAAATGTTATTTGTGCAAAATCTCAAGATCTGAGGATGAACGGATATTTATTTGGAATAAAAGTGAACTTTTATAATATAAAACGCGTAAACCAGCAAAGTTCGGGTAGACGAGCTGACTGGTGTATGAAAACCCTAAAAATGAACTATTTTCATATAACAGAGTTAAACAAGTAAAAATAAATTATCCGAAAATAATTCGGATGATTTGGGTAATTTTAAACGATAAAACAGTTTCCGGTACACTAAAGACGGAAACGGGTCCCGCGGCCAATTGGGGCGTCTAAACCGAGCTCTAATTTCACAACTTTAATTAAATTATCAGTCAACCACTATTTTCGGGACGTGCGTGACCAAACTCTTTTTTGAAACGTAAAAACGGATAACCGTGCTAGGCACGCAAAACGGGGAAAACAAACTAATAGTAAATTGGACTATAGAACTCTAAACGATATCACAATCTGAGTCCGTAGAAGTGATTATGGGTTAACATTGCCCCCGGAATGGGTACAGTACTAGGTTAACAGTGTCCCCAGATGTCCCTAGAAGTGTTTCTGGGTTAACATTGCCCCCGGAATGGGTACAGTACTGGGTTAACAGTGTCCCCAGATGTCCTTAGAAGTGATTCTGGGTTAATATTGCCCCCGGAATGGGTACAGTACTGGGTTAACAGTGTCCCCAGATGTACCGGTTGATACGGTTAAAGATTATATAAACTATAATTGTATAATAACGATCGTAGGGATCATATTACAGATTGGACATGTTAACTAATAATGACTGTTGTACCTGCTTACATGTGCTAAGGTGAGTTTCACGAGCCCCTTTTTCTGAATTGTTTTCAAATATTTTATCGGGGCGGAAGCATGTTACTACTGAAATGTTTAATTACATACTGAACGCATGGATTTGCGTGGATTTATATTTTTTTATTGTACGGGAATCGTACGGAAATGTACTAAGATGGTAATTGTCTGAGTTGCTAACATTCTAAGGCCCCGGAACACGAGTGATTAACTGAAAGCCGGTAGAGTGTGGATAGTACTATTGGTCTGACAAACCCAACTGGTCCGGCATGGATTTGCTGATGTTTCCCAGCCAGTTGCACATGTCTATTTTGTTGTTATATATTTTTGGTATGTAATGTTAGACATAGCGGTTTGGGGCAGGACCGTGGGCGGGGGATATGCCACGGGGGTTGTGTGTGATAGTCAGAGGTTTCACTTGTGGGCTCAGCATAATTACATCGATAATATTATATTCTGATAATGATTTGTCATGGTTTACTCAAATTGTGAAACTCACCAACTATTCGTAGTTGACCCGTTTTCTCACATGCTTTTCAGGTACAATTAAGATGAAGTGATTGCTTACGTGCTAAGTGCTTGATGTGTGTATGATTTGCGTGCGGGATGTTAGGATACATTATAATAAATAGGATTATGTATCGAATTGTATGATGTGTGTATCACCTAGACGGTAATGAAATACGAGATAATGTAATTTGAAGTATATTAATGTATTCAGTTTTCTTTATAAACAATGTGATTGATATCAGAGGTGTCTGTCGTATCCCGTTTACGTTTCCGCTGCGGTTACGGGGTGTTACAGAAGTTGGTATCAGAGCCATTGGTTATAAAGAATTAGGATGTCTTTAAAAGATACCTAAAATATAACCAGTAGCTCGAGTATTATAGGATCTTAATATCAACTAATAATATATAGTGACGAGATCTGGATGAACTTGGATGGACAAGTGAGTTATTATGGTCCGGAACATAATAACAGACTTGTCCGCACGAGGTAATTCATGGGAAGTCACTGGGTACATTAATAGGTAAAAATGGCAACATATGTGTAAAGTATATAATATTATTTATACGTGCTAATGTGTGTATATATATATGTACATATCTTGTGGGTACATGTATTGAGAAATAGGACCCGGATAAGGAACCGGGGGATGAAATAATAAAAGTACTGAGGATGCTGAAAATTTCTAGAGCATCGGTTGATGATAAGTCTGACTTATCGGGCCATAGTTAAGATAGTACCAAGTTAGATCTCCCGTTTGACATTAACCAGAAATATCTAGTAACCGTCACTCCCAATCAAAATTGATAAATACCTTACCCTACCAACACCGGTACCGTGTATCCTAATAACCCCCTATGTTCACCCGAACCGACGACCCTCACGTAGGGATGGACTTGTACCTGAACCCATTCTTATTCCATTAAGGTAAATAAATAAATAAATAAATAAAATAAAATAAAATAAATAATAATAATAATAAATTTGATAATAAATGAGCAGATAAAAATAATATATAGAAATATATATATATGTATTTCTCACTCTCAAACATATGAGTCATACCACCTCCAGATCGAGAATTACCGATTTTAGCAAACCTAGAACGCCAGAGGACATTGACTGAGCAAGCGATAGAGTTTCCCATAATAGTAATTGATAATATTTGAAGGCAACCCATGTTGCACGATTACCTTGAACCTTGCAGCTCCCTATGTTATCCTTACATCCGTTAGATGCCTATACCCATGTATACTCGAATAGAATGATTACCCGTACACAAAGAGGTGTTGGAATCATTATAGCATAGTTGGTTGTTCGTTCGTAGGTGGTATACCGTGTATGCCGGATATACGAATAGACACGGATATTATAACTCCGTGGTACGTAATCGTTTGGTGCTCACGGTGTGCATGTATCGGTTATGCTGACATGCAGAAGGATATTGAAATCAAGCATATTAAAACATTAATCCTTATTGAGAAAGATCTATATGTCAGTTGGTGACAAGGGTTATGAAACATATTTAGACGTTAACCGACGTTAGGTTAAGTCCATATGTTATTATATTTGTGGGACATATATACTAGATACTGGTATGTGTAATATGTATGATAATATTTGGTGTGTATGTGTACCTGCTGTTATGATTGAGCTGGTAACGAGTTATACGGTGAGATTAGTATTGATTACTGCGTACGAGATGGGTACGGCAGAATGACATAAAAAGAGTAACTCCAATGATGGAGATTGATATGATTCAGTTGATTGCTCAAAGATAGCAGATGATGATACCGAATGTCGTATCACAGATCACTGCTAGTGTTGATGCAAATGTGATCGCAGAATTATAGATCGAGCAATCACATGATTATGAATATTTCAATTCTTAGTGGTATTACTAAGAGTGATAATGTCCCACTAAATACTATTATGACTACAAGTATTAGTTATAAACTAAACATGAATAGTAGTCGTAATGAATTAGATCCGGTATGAAGGATATGTTTGTTGTTTGTGTTAAGGAAATTATTAATAGTTACTGATGGTAAAGGGAGGAATAGATTAGCGAGTGGATAGAAAAGATCGAAATGGTTAAGGATATTGGTAAGAGTCTAGAACATT
The DNA here is from genome assembly GCF_021521415.1 of Bidens hawaiensis. NCBI lineage: Eukaryota > Viridiplantae > Streptophyta > Magnoliopsida > Asterales > Asteraceae > Bidens > Bidens hawaiensis. The sequence continues at coordinate 10,040 of NW_027499439.1, forward strand.
GTGTAGCGAAATATGCTACAGATATGTTGGTAAATTATGTTGTATCGTGATGGGACACGATGGTACAAAATTATAGCTAGAAAATTATTACTCAGATGATATGGTCAGAATTTAAAATTCTTGGGCTAGAGCACTTTTATTCGAGTAATTAAGTTTAGAGATTGGAAACTGAGCTATGGAAGATAGAAATGTTGTGTGCTGATCACTTAGAACGCGCTAATCGTTTAAAGGAATTGTCATGTCTGGTAACATGGCTAATTACTCCTGAAACTAAGCGAAGTGAGCGCTATATTGGGGACTAACTCCATCGATAAGGAGTATAGTCAATCCTGTAAAATATACAACCTTTGGAAGGGTTGTGTCACAAGCCAGCATTGATATATTTGACGCTATGGGAAGCGGACTGGAAGGACGTTAGGTGAGACGTCGAGTGTTAAAGAAGAAAAATGATAAAGGTATAGTGCAAGATAGGCTTTTGAATAAGTAGTTATGTCCTACAACCCAGAATTATACTAAGACTAGTTCTGGTATGAAAACATGAACCGCATGAAGGGTCCTTCCCTAAATGTGGAAAATATGGTTATCGGCAGGAAAAAGAATGTCGAGTGATAGTAGGCCACAGGTGTGGTAATGATGGACGTAATGCCCCAATTGTAGAACCAATTGAAGCCATGTGAACCGACAACCCCAACCCATTCGTGTACAACCACTCCGAACCTAACAACTTCAATAACAGTCCATCCAAAGAAATCAAATTATGCCAAACAATTGTACTTGCTATGAATGTGGCAGTACAGAACGCTTCAAGAGAAATTGCCCAAAGTTGAACCAAGGTGTCGTTGGAAGACGAACCTCATGACAAGCATCAACCTCTGATCAAGCAAGGAGCCGTGCTTTTGAGAGTAATTCGAATAAAGCACGTCATGATCCAAAGGTGGTATTAAGTGCGTTGTAGTTTTAAATCAATAGGCTTCAGTGATATTTTTACGGTCGTCGATAGAAGTTAGTTCCTGTTAACCTCCTATCACTTGGAAAGATACCGATTAGTGAAACTACAGAACCCTATACTATAGAATCGCTAACGGTAAATCCCAAATGGTTAACTAAATTGTTCGGAATTGTCCTATTATTCTGAACGATTAACCTTTCCTTATTGACCTACGACCAGTAAAGTAAAGAAGTTTTGACGTAATAGTTAGCATGGATTGGCTAACTCAGCATGAAGCTGAAATCAAATATGAAAAGAAGATGACAAGAAGCTCTCTTTCGGACGATGAAGCGATTAGATACAGAGAAAAGTATTTAAAAGAAGATGTTTCGGTGATACGAAAATATCCAGAAGTTTTCCCAGAAGAACTTCCTGGATTACCGCCAACCCGACGGGTCGAATTCAGAATCGATTTAATGCCTCAAGCTGGCCCTGTTGCTAAAGCACCCTACCGACTTACACCAACAGAAATGCAAGAATTATTGGATAAGGTTTTATACGACCTAGTTAGTCACCATGGGGTGCACCAGTGTTATTTGGGAAATGAAGGACGGAAGTGTTAGGATATGTATTGATTAGGGAGGATTGAATAAAGTGACGATCAAGAATAGGTATTCACTTCTTCGAAGTAAATGATCTGTTTAACCAACTTCAAGGGGCGATTTATTTTTAGAAAATTGATCTTAGATATAGTTATCACCAAATGAAAAATCCATGAGGAAGACGTTGCAACAACAGCGTTTCGGACTCGCTACGGCCATTACGAGTTCTTAGTTATGCCTTTCGGACTAACAAATGCGCAGGCAGTGTTCATGGAACTCATGAACCGAGTCTGTAAACCTTACTTTGACAAATTTGTCATAGCATTCATTGATGATATTTTGATATATTTGCAACGTAAAGAAGAGCACGAATGACGTTTAAGGAAAATTATGGAAGTGTTAAAGCAAGAGGAGTTGTACGCGAAGTTTTCGAAATGTGATTTTGAATACAGAAAGCATAATCCCTTGGTCATGTTGTAAAGCAACAAGGAATACACGTTGATCCGAGTAAGGTAGAAACCATTAAAATTGGCATCACCCAAGGCGCCAAAGGAAATGCGCCAATTTTTAGGACTAGCCGGAGACTATCAGCGGTTTATTGAAGAATTTTTAGCATTACCCAACTCATAATCCTTTGTACGACGCAAACGTACAAATTTTATAGATGATAAGAGACCGCAGTCTCATATTCAACAAAGATGGGTCGAGTTGTTAAGCGATTATGACTGTGACATCCGTTATCACCCCGGCAAGGCTAACGTTGTAGCCGATGCCTTGAGTAAGAAAGATCGGGTTAAGCCATTACGAGTGAGAGCGCTAGGGATGATAGTCCAGTCGAACCTTTCGGACTTGATTCGAGTAGCTCAACGTGAGGCGTTGGAAGAGGAACAATTGGAAAATGAGGGACTTTACGGCAATGAGAAGAATTTCGAACAGCGCGTGGACGAAATTCTCTATTTCAAAAACCGGGTTTGGACCCCGACCCTCCATGGCCTTCGTGAATTAATCATGGACGAAGCGCATAGATCGAAATATTCCATACATCCGGGATCGGATTAGACTATTGATGATACGAATATCTGAAAGGATTTTATTAATAGCCGAGTTTGGAGAAAGATATGGTTACGTATGTTGGTGAATATTTAAGTTATGCAAGAGATAAGGCTGCACACCGAAAACCCTAGGGAACGCCACAACGACAGAAAATTCGCCAATGATAGTGGGAATAAATTACAATGGATTTCGGGACGCAAATTCCCAAGATATATCAAAGGCATGATGTAAATTGGGTAATCGCGGATCGATTAACCAATCCTCGCATTTCATCCCAATCTATGACGATTACCACAATGAATTCTCGCCCGAATTCATGATGGTGAAATGGTATCTCGTCGTGGAGTACCATTTTCAATTATCTCAGATCGAAATAGTCATCCTACTTCCATTATTGGAAGGCGGGGAAGGAAGCATCGAGAGCTTGAAGCTTTCTATGGGTGAAGTAATTATCACCAATTTGTTAAATTGAAAATGGGCGTCAATCAAGCCATAAGATTTGAATTGATTCGAGAAACAACCAATCGGATTTATAATATTTAAGATAAGTTGAAAGCAGCGCGAGATTGGCAAAGGATTTATGCCAACATTCATAAGAAACCATTGTCACTGGAAAGAGGTGACAAGGCATTTTTAGGCATCACCTTAGAGAGGTGATATGAGGTTTGGCAAAACCGAAAATAGCTCCTTAATATATTGGACCTCATGAGACTATCTCCATGATTGGTCATTTAGTTTATCGATTAAAGTACTCCAGAGGCTAAGTACTATACATGACGTTTTGCCATGTATACGGATTGAAAAGTACTTAAGCGATGAGGCAACGAAAATACCAGTAATGGAGGTACTCATAGAAGCCATGCTTGATACCATAAATAATTCCGTAGAGATAGTAGACGGGAAAACTAAACAGTTTGGACACACCAAGCTTTATTGATTAAGATTAAGTGGAATTCACAGCGAGGACCAGATTATACCTGGTAACGCAAGGGTGAATTCTGAAGGAAAAAAAAAACCCCCACCTTTCTCTCGGAAGGGGATAGTGGGCGTGTAAAATTTCGAGGACGAAATTTCTTAACGGGGGAGAATGTAACGATTCCGACTAAACCAGGTATACTCTAACCGGTAGACAATAGTTACGTTATATTTAACGTCGGGTACATGAATTACCATAGTAATTATACGAGAATACATGGTTCACTGTATTGATTGTACGTGAATATATAATTCATCGTATTGAATATGCGATTAATCGATCGATAGTTATTGAAACCCGAACGAATCGAGGATTACATTATAGACGAGATATATAATATTTAGTGATTTTACGAAGCATTAATGCTTCAGGATAAGTAAAGTACGGCACAGAAAAAGAATTTCGATTTAATGGTACGTCGGTACATTAAACGAAACCTTTAATACCAAACCGAGCAAGAGACGATCAATCAAGCCGAAAAAGATATGCAATTATTAATAATATGATGTTTTAAGTTAATAAATGTCATGGTTTAAGTTTTTAAAGTTTTTAAATCGGTTTTATATAAATTTCATTTTTAAGCCGAAAAACGACCGTTTTAGCCTCGTTTTAAGCTAAATTAAACATTTAACCGAAAAACGAACTGAACCAGATTATCCAAAACATTATCCGGATTTCGAGAATCCAAACATGTGGCTAAGAATGGAGAAGTGGGTCCCACCCCACCCCCCATCTCAACCGATCGGACATAAGGGGGTGTTACCCCATTATTTGTTATTTTTTTTAAAGAAAACTTGGCCATGTTCTTCCTTCCTCTCCACAATATCAACTAAAACTGAGATTTTGTAGCAAGAAAACAAGGTAAAGAATCGAGTTAATCACGTTTCCATCTTCGTTTCTTGAGTTTATTTGCAAGAAAATGAGGTTTCAAGGATGAAAACCGATTCTTGCATGATCAAGTGATGTATACGGGTTATACAAGGGATCTTGGTCCAAGAAAGGAGTTAAACGGACCAAAAACGAATTTTTACGGTTTAAACTTTAGTTTTGGAACAATAACCGAAACTATAGTGTAAGAGGCTTGATCGTGAGTGTAACTTGCTTGGTATTGAGGTATGTTGGTTGTAGGTTCTGTATTTAGTGGTAGATAAGGCGGAAAGACGAGTTTGTAGCTTGTAGTGGCGGAAAACGAAAGGTATATTCGGTTTATGTTCGGTATTGGATTTTTGGACAGATTGTGGTAGGTTTAGAGTTAGGTCATGAAATTTTACAGGGATGATCTACACATAAAATTATGAGTTCTGTAAATTTTTGGTAATTTTTGGGCAAAGAATGAATATTTGGTGAATTTAATGCTCGGTTTTGGCTAAAAATGGTGAAAAATAGTTAAATATCATGACAAATTCTGGAAAATTGCAGATAAGCTTTTTATATCATGTAAAAGTTACACACAAAATTTTAGGTCAGTTGGAGAAGTCTAAGTTGGCTTTTCGGTTAAACGAGTTCTAGGGTTTTCTAGCTCGGTTTTAGTGAAAATGGCATGAAAAAAAGAGATTTTGGTTCTGGAAAAATTACAGGGGACTATGTGGATGTCAGGGGACATCAAGGTAAAATTTGGGATTTTCTAAGGTCGTTTGGTATTTACGACATATTTAGTGTTTAAAAGGTGTTAAAAAATAGATAAATAAATTTTAAATATAAAAATTAATTCTGGAAATATTTTTATAAATTTTCCCACTGTCAAAATGTTATTTGTGCAAAATCTCAAGATCCGAGGATGAACGGATATTTATTTGGAATAAAAGTGAACTTTTATAATATAAAACGCGGTAAACCAGCAAAGTTCGGGTAGACGAGCTGACTGGTGTATAAAAACCCTAAAAATGAACTATTTTCATATAACTGAGTTAAACAAGTAAAAATAAATTATCCGAAAATAATTCGGATGATTTGGGTAATTTTAAACGATAAAACAGTATCCGGTGCACTAAAGACCGAAACGGGTCCCGCGGCCAATCGGGGCATCTAAACCGAGCTCTAATTTCACAACTTTAATTAAATTATCAGTCAACCACTATTTTCGGGACGTGCGTGACCAAACTCTTTTTTGAAACGTAAAAACGGTTAACCGTGCTAGGCACGCAAAACGAGGAAAACAAACTAATAGTAAATTTGACTATAGAACTCTAAACGATATCACAATCTGAGTCCGTAGAAGTGATTCTGGGTTAACATTGTCCCCGGAATAGGTACAGTACTGGGTTAACAGTGTCCCCAGATGTCCCTAGAAGTGTTTCTGGGTTAACATTGCCCCGGAATGGGTACAGTACTGGGTTAACAGTGTCCCCAGATGTCCCTTGAAGTGATTCTGGGTTAACATTGCCCCCGGAATGGGTACAGTACTGGGTTAACAGTGTCCCCAGATGTACCGGTTGATACGGTTAAAGATTATATAAACTATAATTGTATAATAACGATCGTAGGGATCATATTACAGATTGGACGTGTTAACTAATAATGACTGTTGTACCTGCTTGCATGTGCTAAGGTGAGTTTCACGAGCCCCTTTTTCTGAATTGTTTTCAAATATTTTATCGGGGCGGATGCATGTTACTACTGAAATGTTTAAGTACATACTGAACGCATGGATTTGCGTGGATTTATATATTTTTTATTGTACGGGAATCGTACGGAAATGTACTAAGATGGTAATTGTCTGAGTTGCTAACATTCTAAGGCCCCGGAACACGAGTGATTAACTGAAAGCCGGTAGAGTGTGGATAGTACTATTGGTCTGACAAACCCAACTGGTCCGGCATGGATTTGCTGATGTTTCCCAGCCAGTTGCACATGTCTATTTTGTTGTTATATATTTTTGGTATGTAATGTTAGACATAGCGGTTTGGGGCAGGACCGTGGGCGGGGGATATGCCACGGGGGTTGTGTGTGATAGTCAGAGGTTTCACTTGTGGGCTCAGCATAATTACATCGATAATATTATATTCTGATAATGATTTGTCATGGTTTACTCAAATTGTGAAACTCACTAACTATTCGTAGTTGACCCGTTTTCTCACATGCTTTTCAGGTAAAATTAAGATGAAGTGATTGCTTACGTGCTAAGTGCTTGATGTGTGTAAGATTTGCGTGCGGGATGTTAGGATACATTATAGTAAATAGGATTATGTATCGAATTGTATGATGTGTGTATCACCTAGACGGTAATGAAATACGAGATAATGTAATTTGAAGTATATTAATGTATTCAGTTTTCTTTATAAACAATGTGATTGATATCAGAGGTGTCTGTCGCACCCCGTTTACGTTTCCGCTGCGGTTACGGGGTGTTACAATTTCTTTCAATCTTTCCCTTAACAAAGACAATTTTCTTCATATTCATGGGCTCTTCATCTAGGCTTCCTTTGTGCCTTGACTGTCTCTTTTAATATTCTTCCATGGTTTCCACTTCCCCAATGTCAAATACTTCATGACTTGAAAATATTGGGTAAATTGGAATGAATTTGTCACATACAACTGTTTCAGTCACTTTCTTCTTGTTGTTGTCTTTAATTCTTTGCAGCATAGCCTTGCTTGAAGGTTTTACTGCATTATAGCTAACCTCAGACCTTTCACATATGTCAAAAGACACATGTTCTTTTCTAAGTCTTTCATTCATTTTCTTCATCTTTGGTGCCTCTGGTGGCAGTTGTGGCAGTTTTTCAATTGAATCTGGTTTCTTATACCTCCCACCTCTTTCAGCAGCCTTAATTTCTTCATCAGTGATTTGATCACTCAAGTCACTTAAATCATCATCATTTAGACCTTCAGAGTCAAAGTCATCTTCAGAGACTTAAATTCCAATTGATTTATCTTCTTTCACTTCTTCCTTCACAACATATTCTCCCTCTTCATTCATTTCAACCTTCTTATATAGATCAACAAACTCCTCCCTATCTTGAAACACTTCTCATAACTACTTGAGATAACCATCCCTCTTCTCTTTGTCAACTTTGGGTAAAAGGTTGTTGTTGAATGGAGGTGGAATAGCTTTATACTTGTCTTTCTCATTAATTTGGTTCAAAATCCCACATATGTTTCCTGTGGAGACCAAATTATTTAAGAATTCATTATCAACTTGCAGCTTGGTGTTCTTCACCTTTTCTTCAATCAACATCTTCTTCAACCCTTCAATTTCAGTAATGTACCTCTGTTGAGCTCTATAGCTACTCACACAATCATCTTCTAAGCTTATGATCTTCTCTTTACTAAGAGCATCAATTGCTTCATACCCATTTATGATACTTTGTTTTCTGAAATACTCACTCTCTAGCTTGCCTATTTTCATATTCAAAGCAGTAATTGTTTCATTTAAGTCAGTGATAGGTGATTGTACCTGAGAAGAAGATGTTCCAGCCTCATTCTCAATCTTTGCCATGAATGCAACATTAGCAGCTTTGATGTCATCTTCATGATTACTCCAGTCAAAATCACCATCTTGTTGTGCAGCAACAGCTACATTCCCTTGATTTCTTGGTTGAGTTTGATTTTGATTTTGAGGAACAACTTGTTGATTATACATTTGGGGATGTTGAAAGTTGTTGAAGTTGGGATTGTTGTTGTTGTTGAAGTTGTTGTTTCTGTTCTGACTTTGCTGATAATTCTGTTGATATTGCATTTGATTTCTTGGCTGTTGATTTTAAAACTGATTAGCTTGAATGTTTCTGGGCTGGTTACACTCCCTAGCAAAGTGTCCAGGCTGTTGGCAGTTGTAACAAATGGCCTTTGACTTGTCAAATCCAATCCTTTCATTTGGCCCAGAAACCAATGATCTACCAGTCCTATTGAATAGCCTCTTGCTTCTCAGTGCTAGCATTGTAGCTTGCCACTACAAATCCATATCCTCAAGGTCATCAGCATCTATTTGTTCTAAGTCATCTTGTATGACACTTCTATGGATTAAGTTCTTAGCCACAAATGCATTATATGACTCAGTGAACATTGAGAAGAGTGCTTGGGTGTCATTTGCTTGACCAATGTTTCCACAATGGTATGGCACATGTTCACCTGCCATTGAGGCAGTGTCATTTTCGTCAATAAGTTGGACATTGAACCTTGTCTAATTTCCATGACTTGAGCTACCTCCACCAAATGATCTAGATGTATCACCACCATGTTCTGTTGGTTCCTCAATGATGGGAATTTGCTGTTGGTTCTTGGAAGACAAGTTTCCCATGGGTGCAATCAATGCATTAGAAACATTGAAACAGGGCTTTTCTTCTTTGATCATCTCATTTTCGATCATTTCAATTTCTGCAGCCTGAAGGAAGCAAACTACATCATACACTTTCAAATCATTGAAATTGGGCTTTTGGAGGATGAATTTGCAGGCAGTGTACCATTCCTTAGGCATCGAATTGAGCAGCTTGGTATTCAGATCAAAATCAGTCATGACATACTCATTTGTTCGAAGGTCATTCACAATTGGCAAGAATCTCTTAAGAATGGACTTCAACCTCTCTCCATCTTTGTACTTCAATCTCTCCAGATGTTGCTTGAACCTTTGCTTCTTTATGTTCTTGAGCTCAGTGTTTCCCTCGAACATTTCAAGAATTGCATCATACATTTCCTTTACGGTAGGATGATGTGCAACCTTGGTAAGTATTTCCCAAGACAGTCCTAGCTTTATCATTGCTAAGGCCATGTTATCCACTTTCCTCAACCTATCTCTTACAGCACCAGTAGCGGCACCATCAGTGGCTCGTGGCCCATTTTTGATCGAAGCCCACATGTCTACATGATTGTAGCACACAGCCGCTTCAAATAGAACTTTCCATTTGGTGAAGTTTTCCTGCCCATAAAGTCTAGGTATTTTGTTAGTGGACACTTCTTGTTCTTCAAGACTAGCCATTTTGATCGTTTGAAAAACATAAACATAGTAAAAAAAATCAAGTTTTCAATTGAAAATAATCAGATCTGACTATCAAATCCTCAGATCTGATGAATTTGTCTGATTGGAACAAGAAATGATAATAAAGATGTAAACTTTAACTAGAATAAGGAAAAGAAAACACCGGATGTTTGTAGATCTGGACGGAAAAGAAGAACAGAGCAGCTGACGTCACTCTCCAATGGAACAGTTCTTTGCTTACGTCATTGTTCTTCTTCAGATCTTCAATCTGCAACAAACCTTCCAAATCAGCAATCAACAAGCTCTGATACCACTTTCAGTCCCGAATAATCACTCAGTACTCACTAACAATGTCATAACCCACACATATTGTGTCGACAAGAAGGTTAATGACGGATTGCTAAATAAGTAAAGATTCTTGTTTGTAAATGGCGGAATCAGAAACAAACAAGATTTGGTGCTAATAGGTTAATAATGGTAACAGACACGAACAATAACTCAAAAGATTTCCATTTATAAAAATAGATTCATACAAATGATAATCGATTAGGGTTTCTTGTCGGAATGTATATTCAATGATAACCTAGGACAACCGTCACACTCAATCAGGAATATTCGATCTTATCTGAAAAGTGTAAAAGCAAATCCATAGGAGGTGTGCCCTAAAATATTCTATTTATAGGCCTGCCACCTCCTGACAGCTGTCATTCCTTCTAGAAACCCTAATGATTGATACATATTCAAATTACATATTCAAAACTATACTAAGTGTAAAACAAGTCTTCCGGGTAGGCCTTGTAGCAGTAATCTTCTCCGAGTAGACATTATGCTCTGACTTCCTTTACTAATAGACTTGGAAACCTTGAAGTGTGCTCGGGTACAGTTCTCCGGGTAGACTTTACTTAGAGTATTTTACCAATGAAACTACTTACCGGGTAGACTTCAATCTTCTTGACCTTTTCAGACTTTGCCCAAAAAGATCCTACTACCATAATGTTCTTCAAGAATCCCTTCAACTCATTTTGTTTGACAACTTATTAAGCAACCATAGTGTGCTCGGTACACTGTAGCTTCCTCTGAGTTGAACCTTGCCTGAGAAAGTAAGTAGATAACTTTCAACAAGCTTGCCCGGATTTCACTTTATTAAGCAAACCTTGCCCGACTAGAAGAACGACTTGCTAGATGTAGTGAACCCTACTCGGATTATCACTAAAGAAGACTTCAAGAAGGTTACCCTGCTCGATAGGTAAAATATCATACCCGACTAAGTAAAACCCTGCTCGGATGTCTCAGGTGTGCCCGGTTCCATACTTAGCGTTTTCTGAGGAGGTTGAGAAGATTCCATTCTTCCTTATGATCATTTTTACGTCAAATCTTGACTCAACATTATTTCTTGGGTTATGCATCGCCAAAGAAACGGGTCTTCAACTTCGCTTCGGGTTGGGTTGAAGAGTGGTACCATGTTGATTGTTATAAATACACAACTCCTTCTATCAGAAAGGGTCCTGATTGGATGTTTGATTATGAGATTTTATTTAAATCTTTTACTCCCATAGTTGATCAATTAGACGAAGACTTGGTGCGTGCTTATTTAGAAGATCAATTGTTTTCTACACCGAGATCTTCATGTTATACTTATGGTGATGTCATACCAAATGATCTTCCTGATTCGTCTGATGTTATTTCTATTTCATTGGATGATGGTCATTCCGTTGATTCCTCTTCAGTTCCATTTCTTGACACTCATGAGATTGGTGAATCATCACATGATGTTGAAAAGAATCTTACTAGTTTAAATGATAATGTTTTTTAGCCTGAGAATCCGAAACTTCGAACTCACACGTATCATCCTCAGGAAAACATCATTGGTGATCTTGATGTTGGTGTGCAAACATGTCATCAGATTTCTAATTCGAGTGACGTTAATGTAATGTGTGCGTATGCTTATATGCATTCTTCTGGAATCATGAATCTCACTAAATACAATTGTTTTCTGTCCCAAATGGAACCGACAAGTGTTCGTATGGCGCTTGAAGACTCGTCGTGGGTAGAAGCAATGCAAGAGGACCTGCAACAGTTTAGTCGACTGGGTGTTTGGGATCTCATTGACAAGCCTGATAAAGCTAAGAAGCCTATTCCGACCAAATGGGTCTTTAGATGTAAGAAGGATGATCGTGGGGTCATCCTTAGAAGTAAAGCATGTTTGGTTGTGCAAGGGTTACATCAGCAAGAAGGCGTAGACTACACGGAAGAATATACTCCATTTGCACGATTGGAAGCTATATGAATATTTTTGGCCTATGCAGCTTTCAGGAATATTAAAGTTTATCAAATGGACGTCAAGAGTGTGTTTCTCAATGGGGAACTTCATGAAGAGGTGTTTGTGAAGCAGCCTCCTAGTTTTGAAGATCCAAACTATCCTGAACGTGTTTACCGATTAAACAAGACACTTTATGGTCTATACCAATCCCCGAGAGCTTGGTACGGCACACTTGCTGACCATCTGCCTGAAAGTGGCTTCAAACTAGGGATTGTGGATTGTACGCTCTTTTATAATTTTGTTGGTGATGATTTGCTCCTCGTCCAGATATATGTCGATGGCATCATATTTGGTTCTACGAATGACAAGCTGTGTAAGGATTTTAAGAAGTCAATGCAAACGAAATTTGAAATGAGCTCGATGGGGAAGATTAATTTCTTCTTAGGGTTGTAGGTTCATCAGTCTGACGCCCGAATTTTTATTCATCAGACAAAGTATGTTAACGATGTCTTGAGCCGATTCAAGATAACTGCCGGAAAAATCCCTTCGACGCCTCTTTCCGTGGGTCACATTTTGTCACCGTATGAATTGAAGGATACCGTAGATCCAAACCTGTACCGAGCAATGATTGGTTCTTTAATGTATCTAACTGCTTCTCGTCCCGATATCATGTTTATTGTTTCTATATGTGCCAAGTATTAATCGAGTCCCCGAGTGACTCATATGCCGGCTGTTAAACGTATACTTCACTATATAAGGGGTATTACTGAAGCCGGGTTATGGTATTCCAAGGATGATAGATTTGAACTCACTGCGTTTTCTGATTCGGACAATGGAGGATGCAAGATCAACTTCAAATCAACGACAGCGGGTTGTCAATTTCTAGGAAGCTGGCTTGTTTCTTGGCAGTGTAAGAAGCAGACAACGGTCTCCACTTCAACCGTATAAGCAGAGTATGTGGCAGCCTCGAGCTTCTGTTCACAGGTTCTTTGGATCCAATAACATTTGCGGGATTACGGTTTGGAGTTTCTTACTACTCCCATATTTATAAATAACTGAATTGCTATTTGTATCACTAAGAACCCCTTGCACCACTCTAAGACAAAGCATATAGAAATTTGATGTCATTTTATCTGTGATTGTTTTGAAAAGAAACTAATTGATCTTTAGAATGTGCACGCAGATTTTCAGAAAGTTGATTTGCTTACCAAAGATTTTGATAAAACTCGCTTTAATATTTTCTTGGTTTGAACGGATTGAAAACTCTTGCTGATATCCTTAGGCTCGGATAATCAATTCAACTTTTGTAAAGTTTATATTGTTTTGGTTATTTTATTGTTTTGGGTTTTGGGGGAGAAAATTGGAATATTTCAAAAATACAAAAATATTATGATTTCAGTTTGTATAGAGAAAAACCAAAAACATTCAAATATTTCAAAAATACAAAAATATTGTGATTTCAGTTGTATAGAGAAAAACCAAAAGTATTCAAATATTTCAAAATTTTCAAAAATATTTTTGCACCCTTTCGCTTAAAAATTGTCAGTTACTCATGTTTTAGGGACATATACTTTTATATGTTTGGTCCTGATATCCACTTGTAGATAGACGGGATAGCCATTTACCTGAAAACGGAAAGTGACTGGGGCGACTGTTGTGTGTTTTGTTTAATTCTTTCGCTTAAAATTATGTCGGTTACTTAAGTTTGTGGAACATGTATTTTTATACATGTTTGGTCCTGTTATCTACCTGTAGATATATAGTATAGCCATTCATCCGTAAACTGAAAGTGACTTAGGCAAATGAATTTAAATGCTCCTCAAAAATAAGTTTTGAAGCAAAAAAGAGAAAATGATAGTACATTGATTATCTAGTCCCATATCCAGAAAGAAATAGGCTTAAAAGACTGAGTGCTTAACTCCATTGGTGCATTGATAAGTCTTAACAAACTGAAAGGTAGAGTATGTGATATAAACCTAAAGAAATGCTAAATTGAAAGAGGTGTTAGTCTCTTCCAAAAGTTTCGGTAATGAAGGCAGAAATGCAATAGCCTGTCATACTCAAGTCTTATGTTTGTTTGATCACCAAAAAAAATTTTATATAAAATGTATCTGGTTTATGGTTAACACTTCAACGGTGTATGGTCTACGGCCTAAAATCCTGTATTGATGGGATGCATCCGGTTTCTGGATACTGTGAGTCTTTATGTGGCTTAATTATTTGGGTATTCATAAACATGAAAATTTCAAAAGCTTTTAGAGCAAACATAAAGTCATTAAACTTGATCACTACGGTACATTAAGAAACGGACCCCAGGTGATACAATGTTTGTAAACCTACATTGTTCCTCCGTTGCACACGTCTTAATACCATTAAGAAACGGACCCCAGGTGATACAATGTTTGTAAACCTACAGATGAACTCATGCATACTCATTCACTGTGAAGGAAGCTTGGTGTATTTCTTGATAACAGGGGGTATACCTTGTAGTGGGTATTATGAGCTTAGATCGCTTATAAATCTATAAAAATATACATTTTGATCAGCAACATAATGGTTTAAGTGAAGTTGGGGTGACATGGTAAAAATCAAACTAAGCCTGAACCGAGATTAGAGACTGATAGTTTCTGATATTCTGTGCCTTAGTTGAAAAATTAAATCATATCATAAAAATACTCGAAGGTTGTTATAAGATTTAAGTGGACAACAATATCAATGACCGACTTAACACCAGTCATAATAAAGTTGAAATATAAAACTGCGATGGAAGGGCGATTTGGTCAATATGATTCTCTACTCAACTCACAAAAATATGTACTGCTTTCGTAGAGTAGCTTTAGTATGTGTCTTTGTTTTTATTTTGTTTTAATCCTTAAAAAAATTGTGTTTTTAGTTTATTTTATGCTTTATTTTTGATTTTCGAGCTAAAGGGTACAAATTTAAACAAGAAAATATCAAAAAGATTACCCACGTTTTATTTTAATTCTTTTATTTAAACAATTTAAGTTAATTCGTGTAACTTATATGTTTTGAACGCAAAGCACGTTAAGGAATTTCATCTTACTTCGAGTGGTAAGATTTGTAATATAAAGTTTATCGGGACACGGGTTTCGATGCATTATTTAATTCTTGAAAATTTTATTTTTTAAATTGTTTATTTAACTGTTATTCGTAGTTTTCATAACAAATAGATTTCATTCATTATCTATACTGATAACGAATGAGGGTCACTCATTCTTCATTTCATAACGAATAAGCTTATTTGTTATCATCATTCGCTTCCGCTACACTGATAATGTATGACCCCATTCGTCATTAATATTGATAACGAATGAAGAATGAATCTTGGTTGATTCGTTATGAAATTTTAACTTATTATCTATTCGTTAACGGGGTTAACAAATAAGCCAACGAATATGAACCATTCATTAATTTTGAATTGACGAATGGGTCCATTCGCTTGTCTGGGTTTGCGTGCAAACCATATCCTATGTAATGAACAGGAGGTGAACAAATCGGCTCATTCGTTCACCTCGATTACAGCAAAAACAAAGTAGACTCTTGCCAAAATTTTCCAGAAATTTCGAACATTACCAAATAAACTTTTGTTTATTGATTAAGTTTCGTAATGTAACAACGATGCTCACGTGATGAATTTTGTCAAATTTAATGTTCATTCACCTGGTTAATTTGTCATTTTATTAACTGAAACTAAGTAATGAACCAAAACTGAATTTAAATCAGTGTTTAATCTTAATGGTTGATTGAGAATGGTTAGCGACATGTATACACATTCTGTGATGTCTGTGTTTTATCGATTCAACGTTATACATTGCTTAATTGAAATTTGATTACATGTTGACTCTCTGTGTTTCCAATTAATTTTGACGTTGACGAACTAGGGTCAAAGTTATTTATTATTGGTGTATATTCGTTTATGACTAACGAATAGCTGTTCATTTGTGTCTCAATGAACTCATTCGTTCAACTTCATAACGAATAAGTTTTGTTTGTGTAACAAATGACTCTTCATTTGTTCATGATAACGAATCATATCATTCGTTATAACGAATGACCCCATTCATCATAACAAATGTGCTAACGAATGACACTTGTATTTATTTCAAATAGAATTCAATTTGTTTAAGTATAAGTTTTAAAAAAATTTTAGTTAAATATTCATTTTACTGATCTTCAGGTTTGTATATTTATAGCAATGGCCGATGAAATGATTCAAGATGCTCCTTTTATCGTTCCACAACCTGCTTCTCAATAAGCCACATGGCGAAATGTGGCGCTTTGATGGCGCACTTTGCACTTCGCATGCTCGCATCGGCCTCTTAAGAGCCGCCTAAGTATTTTTGGAAATTGGAACCGAGACCAAGAAGTGACAAGATATCAAAGTTAAGGGACTAAAAGGGGAATTCTGGTTTTTAAGACCCATCGCGATACGCGATGGATCAGAAGAATAACCCATCGAGATACGCGATGGGTACATCACATTGCCCCAGGATGGGCGGTGTCGCGATACGTGATCACCTAGCCTTTTGGGTCATCGTGACAGGCAAAGTAATCGTGGACACATGTCCAACCACGTGTCACCACATGACAACACGTGGTGGGTATACTAGGTGACCAATCAGACCTAGTGGGCGGCATCGTGATACGCGATGGCCAAACCAAAGTGCCATCGCAATACGCGATGGAATATAATATTCAGAGGCGGTTAAGCGATCCATCGTGATACGTGATGGGTCCCCTTTTTATCCCGTCACGTACCATGATGGGTCGTAATCTTAGCACTATAAATATGGGCGCCGGGCTCTGCCCCGTGCATCCCAAATTAAATTTCAGATTTACTTGTCTTGAAAAACATGCCCCGATCCCGCCATTCTGACGATTTGTTCTCGAAGTACGTGCGAGGTGTAGAAGCATTGTTTGTTTGTTCCCTCGATAGCGAAGACAAGTAGGAGTGCTGCCCACGTCAAGGTTAGGCATTTCTAGAAATACAAGCCAAACAAGGTAGGAGTTCTGCCCAATTATTTTATTGTATATGACTTAGACCCTAGTCAAGGGTATAGTCTATACCTTGAGTATAAAATAAGTGAAATATGATTTTCATAAGATAAGGGTATAGATAAAATATTAATTCTTTATTAAAAATAAAGTTTCACAATGTTTCTTAAGAAAGAAGACACTTGATATATACGTTTCTTCATGAAGAAGAAACATAGTGTTTAATTGATAAATGTTTTTCCAAGTATTTTATAAAAGTGAATGATTAGCAAGGTAAAGAATATGCAAATTTACTAAAGGTTGAAAGCTAGATTATTGATCTAGTATTTATAAAAGGTTATTCTCATACTATAGGTCCAAGGTAAAAAGAAGATTATATCAGTGGGTTACGCTGATCATAACGAAGGTGGATACATCCAAACTCTTTATAACCTTATAAATAGTGTCTTTAAATGTTTAGATGGGATTATGTATCCCTAAAACGTTATAAACAAAGGTAATAGCTGGCCCTCAGGGTATCGTATACGTCATAGATTCACCGTTAAAGCGAAACGAATATTTGACCTTTGTAACCATCTAATCATTGGAGCAACTTCTCCATTATCAGTAGTGATTTGTAACAGATCGCACATATTGTGCTTATGCTCAAAATGATAGGTCGTTTGATCATCATCCACCATATCTGAAAACATAAACAAACATATTCAAAGCAGAAATTAGTCCTAAAGTTCACAGTTTTAAGTAATTTCAAGTTATAATTTTGAAGCAGAATTAAAGAAATATCATTAAGAACCTGATCTTCGACATATATCCTGATTAGCAACTGTGGCATCTATCCTTCTTCCATTAACATCGTCAAAAAACCTCGCTGACTGCTAAAAGTCAATCGAGTGATTTATGTATAACACCGGACAATACCATGCGTCTAGTTTTGTTTTTTGTGTTCAATATATTTGTGGTACTCTAATACACTCTTACAAGCTTAAAATTATCATCTTCATTTTTTTTGCAATATCTACACATAATTGAAATAAACCGACTATAACCGAACCGAAACCGAAACTGAAAATAACCGAAAACCGAAAACATTGAAACCGAACGGTTTGTATATTCAAAACCGATGACTTCGGTTTCGGTTTTGCCAAAAAACTGAACCGGACCGAACTATGTACAACCCTAATTGTTATTCAGATTTTAGTAGGGCTGTGCAACGGTTCAGAACCGCGAGACCGAACCGGAACCGAAAATGAGTGAAACATAGAACCGGAACCGGAACCTATTATAGTAAGCCGGTTCGGATCCAGAACCGCTAAATCCGGTTCTTGCTAATCGGTTCTGGCTAGAACCGGTTCGATCATTTATTTATCAAATGAGTTACGCAAACTTTGAAAATTTCAAAACAAGTTTATACAATTGTATGTCTTCTTTCACGGTAAATCTAATTTAGATTACAACATGAACATCCGTTACATTTTTTATTAAAACTTAAGTGTTGAAGTTAAATAAATCATTAGCAACTTGTTCGGTTGGTTCCTCTATGATGGGAATCTATTGTTGATTTTTAGTAGACAAGTTTCCCGTAGGTGCAATAAGAGCATTGGACACCTGCAAACACCATGTTCGGTTGGTTTCTCTTTTTTGATCATTTCGTTCTCAATCATCTCTATCTCAGCAGCCTGAAGGAAACAAATTACATAATCCAACTTCAGTTGATCAAAGTTGGGCTTTTGAAGGATGAACTTGCAGGCAGTGTACCACTCCTTCGGCATCGAATTCAGCAACTTGGTGTTCAAGTCAAAATCGGTCATCACATAGTCAGTTGTTCTTAGGTTGTGCACTATAGCCAGAAATCTATCAAGGATTCTCTTCAATCTTTCTCCATCCTTGTATTTAAATCTTTCAAGCTGTTGCTTGAGCCTTTATTTCTTTATGTTCTTTAGCTCAGTGTTCCCCTTGAACATATCAAGGATTGCATCTACATAGCCTTCGTTGTAGTGTGATGCCCTAGCTTAATCATGGCTAAGGCCCTGTCATACACTTTTCTCATCATATATCACACAGTAGCAGTAGAACTTGCACCATCAGCTGCTTATGGACCATTCCTGATTAAGTTCCACATGTCTACATCGTTATAGCACACAGGAGCTTCGAATAAGACTTTCCATTTGGTAAAATTCTCCTGTCCATATAGTCTGGGAATCTTATTAGTGGAAACTTCTTGCTCTTCAAAGCCAGAAATTTTGGTATTTTGAAAAGCAGAAACAGTGAATCAGTAAAAACAGAGTAAAAAAACCGAATTTAGAAAATAATCAGATCTGATAATCAAATCTTCAGATCTGATGTATCTGGTTCGATTGGAGCAAGATTAAATAATAAAGAAACAAAATTTAATCAAAATAAGGAAAGAAGACACTGGTAGTTTGTAGATCTAGAAGGAAATGAAGAACAAAGCAGTTGACGTCATTCTTCAATGAAACAATGTTCTGCTTACGTCATCTTTCTTCTTCAGATCTGCAATCAGCAACAATTTCTTCACCCGAATCGCAACAAACAAGCTCTGATACCACTTATCGGTCCCGTATATATCGCCCACACTCAAAATCAAGTCATATCCCACACAATAATTTTGTCGACAAGAAGGTTAATGACGGTTTGCTAAATTGGGTAAGAAATCTGTTTGTTAACGGCGGAATCAGAAACAAACAGAGTTGTTGCTCAAGGATAATAAATGTAACAGACACAAACAATCACTCAAAAGATTTCCATTTATATAAATGATTCATACATATGTTAATCGATTAGGGTTTCTTGTTTGGAAAGTTTATCCGTACAATCCTATGATAGCCGTCACACTTTAATCAGGAAATATTCTTTTAGGTCTGAAAAGTGTAAAGCATGCCAAAAATCCGTAGCTCTTGTCTATGGAGGCGTGCCCTAAGTTATTCTATTTATAGGCCTGCCAGCACTTGACAGCTGTCATTCCTTTTAGAAACCCTAATGATTGATACATAATCAATTTACATATTCAAAACTATACTAAGTGCAAAAACTGGTCTTCTGGGTAGACTTTGTGATATTTGTCTTCTCCGAGTAGGCTTCGTGCCTTTTGTCGTTTACGAGTAGACCTGGTAACCTTGAAGCGTGCTTGAGAACAATTCTCCGGGTAGACTTTACTTAGAATATTTTCTGAAAATATTCACCTAGCAGACTTCAATTTTCTTGACCATAGAAAACTTTGCTCGATATGGTCCTACGAGCAAACTGTTCTTCATGATTCCCTTCAACCCTTTGTTAGAAGATAACTTATTAAGCAAACCATAGTCAGATGGTAACACTGTCTGAAATCTGCTGGTAGCACTGTAGCCTGCTCGGGGTTGAACCTTGCTAGAGAAAGTACTTAGGATATTTCGTGATCACTTTCAACAAGCATGCTCAAACTTATGATTATTAATCAAACCTTGCTAGATCTTCCAAATACTTGACTTCACAAGATTGGTTTGGCCAAGGGTTTGCTAGTTAGCAAACTATACTCGGCTTGAAGAACACCTTTGCTAGATGAAGTGAACCCTACTCGGATTAACACTTAAGAAGACTTCAAGGAGATAACCTTGCCCGATAGGCAAAATTCCTTGCTAGGACAAATAATACCCTGCTCGAATTTCCAAGTGTGCTCAGTTCTATACTTAGCGATTTCTGAGGAGGTTGAGAAGATTCCAATCTTCCTTAGACTTACTTTAAGTCAAATCGACTCAACAATCTTTGTCACCAGCAATTTTTATTTTTCGCTTATCAGGAGCTTGTAGTTCTATGGTTTTCTTATTGCAAATGATGTGGGCATGGTTATTGGATAACCAGTTCATACCGAGAATAACGTCAAAACCGGATAATGTCATGGGTAGTAATTAAACGGGTATGACATAACCAGCTAATATAATCTGTCCATTTTCTAAGGTATCGGAAATCTTAACTCTCTCACCATTGGCCGTCTCAATGTTTAAAGTTTCATTCAATTTCATTAAAGGTTCGTTTAATAGACTACAAAAGTTTTTTTTTTTTTTTTGGGTAAAGGGATTCACCCGGTTAAATGCATTCCACACAATCAAAAAGTACAAGTAATATGACAGAGTGCCATATTAGTTCTCATGTATGACATGCCATACAAGAGTAAACAGACCAAAACCACCAAACATTGGTAAACACAGCCAAAGCTTACACAAGAACAATGTAAATAAACAAAACTAAAACAAATCAACCATTATCATCAATATGGTGGGAAACTCCCCGCGGAAAGTGCCAATCCTCGAGAACCCGATTAACCCGTTCAGAATTCTTGAACTTTAGAGTCATAAGCTTTAGGCGCGTCCCCCGAATGATTTCGTCCGCAACCATCTTCGGAGTCTGCAAAGAGTTCTTGAAAAGTCGGTTGTTTCGCTCCTTCCAGATAACGTAAACCGAAGCCCCAAATAGCAGCCGATTAACAACATTTTCAATAGAGTTGGACATTCCAAATTGAGACACATATTGAAGAATATTCGCCCAACCATTCCTACATCCCTGAAACTTCCCTTTCATTCTTACAATACTCCAAACCTCAGCAGAGAACTTACACTCAAAGAAGAGGTGGTTACGAGAATCCGGCTCTCCATTACAAAGAGGGCAGCAATACAAGTTATAATTTGGATACCCACCAATTTTCCATCCCATAATACGATTCTGCGTGCTCAACCTATCATGAAGCACAATCCACAACATAAAGGGGTGTTTTGGAACACATTGAGAGAACCAAACAACATGCACCCAAGACACCTTATCAGCCGGTCTCCGAATAAGATTCCAAATTCCAGACGCCGAGAAATTCATTGAAGTCCCATTCTCATCCATTACCACGATCTTGTCCCTCTCATCCGGACAAATGCTGACTTCTTTTAGGTTCAAAAGAATTGGATACCTCAAAATCCAATCAGGCGGCCAACCCCAGTTATTATGATGAACAACATCACTGACACAGGTCTCTAAAGACAAGCCAGCACGATGAATAGCTCTAGGGTTAATATATTCAATTAAAGGACAAATCTCATCCCACTTATCATACCAAACTGAAGTAGATCTCCCATTCCCAATTTCATGCCATATAAATTTTCTAATCTGAGGACGGAACTGAAGAATTTTCCTCCATCCCCACGTACACGAGTTAGGAATCTGCAAGCTCCAAAAATTTCGCCCCTTCATTTTATACTCATAAATCCATTTAACCCACAACGAGTTACGCACATTGATTAAGCTCCAAATATGATAAACCAGCAGAGAGTTATTGACATCCCGTATACGCCGGATACCCAAACCACCTTCACACTTCGGCCGACACACAATATCCCAAGAGACTTTATGCTTTCCCTTATTTTGACCATAATCCCAAAGAAAGTTTTTAATCCGTTTCTCAAGATCAGCAATAAGTCTAGAAGGGAGAGAAAACACAGCAGCCCAATAAATATATAAAGACGAAAGAACAGACCTGACCAGCTGCAATTTACCCGCAAAAGATAAAGTTTTATTCTTCCAATCTCCAATCCGACTATCCATACAATCCAGCAACCTCTTACAATCCCGGTAATTTAACCTCGTGGATATAAGAGGAACCCCCAAGTATTTAACCGGGAGCCTTCCTTCAACAAAGGGCATAATATTCAAAATACCACCTTTAACACGGTCCGGGACATTACAGAAAAACGCGGTACTTTTCGGAACACTCGGAGTAAGCCCGGACATATCTTTGAAATCATTCAGAGCCCCCATAATAATTTTAGCAGAATTCACATCACCACGA
The DNA here is from genome assembly GCF_021521415.1 of Bidens hawaiensis. NCBI lineage: Eukaryota > Viridiplantae > Streptophyta > Magnoliopsida > Asterales > Asteraceae > Bidens > Bidens hawaiensis. The sequence continues at coordinate 32,607 of NW_027499439.1, forward strand.
GCAAACAGGAACAAATCATCCGCAAAGCAAATGTTGATAATATTTAACTTTTCACAACATCGATGAAAACGGAACGATCCATCAATACGAACCTTTCGATGCAGAATCAACGTGAGAGCTTGCATAACCAGCGTGAAAATATAAGGGGACATCGGATCACCCTGTCTCAGACCTCTTTTACCACTAAAGAACCCGTGTAAATTCCCATTAACTGCTATCGAAAAAGAAGAAGTGGTTATGCACTCCATTATCCACTGAATCATCTTATCGTGGAAACCATACCCAAAAAGAATATCACGTATGAAGTCCCAACTGACCGTATCATAGGCTTTCTGGATATCAACTTTAAAAGCACATCTAGGCGGACCTGTATTAGTGTGGTAATTATGCATTAATTCTTGGGTCAAAAGGATATTATCAGAAATCCTACGCCCAGGCACAAACGCTGACTGATTAATATCAATTAACGACTCCAACCCCTTCATCATACGAACCGAGATAATCTTGGTAATGCATTTATATAAAGTGTTGCAGCACGAGATGGGACGAAAATCATTCGGAGTCACAATATTAGTCACTTTAGGAATAAGGGCAATAATGGTGTGGTTTACCTGTTTAAGGAGACTACCTCTGCTGAAAAATTCACGAACCGCCAAACACACATCTTTCCCAACAATATCCCAAGAACTCTTGAAAAAGGCCGAGGAAAAACCATCAGGTCCCGGCGCTTTGGAATTCTCAATAGAGAAAACCGCATCCTTGATTTCCAAATCGGAGATAGGTCTAATCATAAACTCCGCCTGGGAGGCCGAGAGTTTAGTAGTAAACATCTGATTATCCAGTTTCCTCAATGGTTTCAAATCAGAGCCAAAGATGTTCGTAAAATGATTAACAAACACCGAAGGAACATCCAACCCCTCAAATAAACGGCCCTGAGCATCACTTATAATATCAATGCGACCCCTATGGTTTCGCATTTTCAAAGAATTGTGAAAGTATGCAGTGTTAGAGTCACCAAGCTTTAACCAATCAACTTTAGCCTTTTGTTTAAGGAATTCTTCCTCATCCTTAGCCGCCTCATGATAAGCCTTAAGATAATTACTCTGTTCCCGAATCAATTCCAAATTAGTAGGGTCAGTGTCAAGGCGGGTTTGACAAGCATCCAGACGGGTTCTTAGGTCAGTAACTTTCTTATGGAGATTGCCTTGCCGGTACAGCAAAGAACGAATAGGGTGTTTTAAGTTCTGGAGTTTCTTTACCACGCGAAACATGTGATACCCGTTCACCTCAATATTCCAGCCTTTAGCAATAATATCATGATAACCCGGTTTTTCAATCAAGAAATTAGGGAATTTAAACGGTTTAGGCTTACCTTTAATAAGAGAGGGGAATTTCAATAGACATGGAGAGTGGTCTGAAATCCGGTACGGAAGGAACACCGCCGAAGAATCATTAAAAATCTCCAAGAATTTAGAGTTTCCCATCACCCTATCAAGCTTTTTAAAATGGCCCATACCCGTTTTCGGTTTATTGCTCCAAGTGTATTTGAGTCCGACCCCCTTTATATCCTCAACTTCAATGTTGTTAACACAATCACGAAAATCAATCATTCCAGTAGAAATTTTGGAAGAACCATGCAAGCTGTCTTCCAAACTAAGAGCACAATTAAAATCACCAAGTAAAGCCCAAGGTTTATCACGAGTGAGTTGTTTATGAACAAGAAGATTACGCCATAACTCCCTTCTTTTCAAATAACAATTCTCAGCATACACGAAAGAACCATACATCACCTTGCAATCAAGCTTAAACTTTAACTGAACGTGAAGAACCTGATTCGAATAATCAATAACCATAAGATCAACCAAATCCGTATTCCACCCCACAATAATCCGAGTACCTTTATCACAAACACTACCATTGCTGGTCCAATCCCAATTATTACAGATCTTCTTACAAACATCAAAACCCGCATTTAATTTGACGTGAGACTCAAGAATAGCGCATACCTGAATATTATTATCTTGTATTACCTTACGAACCTCTTTTTGTTTAAGAGGGCGGTTCAACCCTCTTATATTCCAAGTGGCGATGGTACCCATTAAACACCCAATTCACCGGGTGTGCTTGCACCCTCAGAAAAAATATCCGCTTTCATAGCTTTAGCCACATCCGTAAACAACTCCTCCACATCATCATCATCTTCATCACTTTCCGACTCGTCCGCCAACTTACCAAACCTGTTACTGGTTTGGACAGTATGATTTTCCTTTAACTGGACCCCCTTAGCCATGGAAGTTGTAGGTTTACCCACAGGATAATTATTGTCTTGTTCTTGAGCGGATGGTTTATTTATAGTTTGTGGCACAGCAGGTTTAACCACCGGTCGGTAGACAAGATTATGTTTCTTGATTTGCGTATTAACTTTTTTCTTTCCCTTCACCCTCTGGAAACCATCATCATTAGTGACTTTCGTTTGTTCGTCATTTAACTTTCTATCGTGAACTTGTTTCGGGCACTGGGCGTTCGAATGGCCAAACACCTCACATAAAGAACATCTGGGGGGCTCCCAATCATATTCAACTTTAATCTCCGAGATCTTATTTGTCTCCCCCCACGTAGACTACAAAAGTTATAATCTATAAAACTTTGATTTGCACCTGAATCAAATAAAACTCTAGCATAAACGTTATTAACTAAGAATTTATCGGTGATGGTTTCCGGTATGTCCGCTGCTTTCTTGGTGCCAAGTACAAACCCTTCTTTGGGTCATTCTTGGTACCACTTCCTCCAGCACCTCCACCAGCAACAACATTCATCTTCTTGGGGCATTCAGAACTAAAATGCCCAGTTTCCTTGCGGTTGAAACAAGTCATTGATTTCTTCCAACAGTCAGCAGCAACATGCCGTGGCTTGTTGCGCGAGTCACAGACTGCAGAAGTAGATGCCGCAAGGCATCGACCCTTGTGCAGGGTTGTAAAAGTCAGATTCCAAGGCGTTGGAATCGGCGATTTTAAGGTCCTCGGACATCAACCATACCGCCTTTTCCCAACTCGGCCACCATTACTCGCCAAGGTACAAATCGGTCAAAAGTCGGAGTACTCGGGATTACTCGGCCTCCAAGGTCAACTCAGCCACATATTTTTTATTTTTTTATTATTTAATTATTTTTTTTATTTTCTAATAAAAAGTTTAAAAAAATAAAACAACAAAACATGATTTTTTTTAATTATGTTATTTATCATACGAATTATGCTTATTTTGACGTGAATTATGATAATTTTGACATATGTATAATATCCAATAATTATTCTATGTTATATTTATCATGTCCGAGTACAAGCCGAATACTCCCTGAGTACTCCGAGTACTCCCTACAAGGGGGTCGGTCGCCTAGGGACCGTCTAGCGAGTTTTACAACATTGCCCTTGTGATTTCTTTTACAAATCCTACATAGGGGATAGTTAGAACTAAATATGTCCTTCCTTTGATTAATTCCTTTACCCGTGAAGCGGGTATTTCCTTTCCCCTTCTTGTCGCTAGTTGTATCAACCTTCTTATCCTCTTCCTTGTTTTGGATAAGGCCATTCATTAAATGACTGGCCAGTTCTATGGCACAATCGACGGTTTGTGGCAAGTGAGACCTCACCATGTCTAGTATCTCCCTAAGCAACCCCAAATGTAACGGGTTACCTTGTTCGATTCTCGTGTCACCAATTGTGGTACGAGTCTACAATACTTTTGGAACTTAATATTGTAGTCTTTCAGATTCGTTCTGACCATCTTGTAGTTAAGGAACTTGGTTTGGATCATGTCCGTCTCATGCATCGGACAATTTCTGGAGCACCAACTCTTTAAACTCTTCACACGCTAATTGATACATGGGCTCTCTTCCCTTTGACATAATAAGGGTGTTCCACAATTCTAACGCTTCACCTTTAAACATCTGAGAAGTATACTGAATCTTTTCCTTCTCAGTACACTTGTTGATTATCACGATCAATTCCGTGTCTTCTAACCAAATTAAAGCAGAAATGGTGCCCTTGTCGCCATAATATTCCTTTGGTCCATAACTTTTGAAATCTTTAAAAAGACAACCATCGATCCAAAGTTTCTTTTTGAATTTTCGATTAAAGTTGTCACCAGTGTTCAAGTTTTGATCACTTCCATCATCATGGTGAGTAGGGTTAGGGTGAGTCTTAGTTTCTATGGTTTTGTTGGATTGTCCAGTCTTGTGGGATAGTCTAGGTTCACTTTTGTGAACTAAACCTTCATTCATAGCTTGAACCAGCGGGTTCATAGCTTGTGTTATTATTTCTTGCCTTTTTATTATCAGATTCTCGGGAATCTCTTGAGTAGGTTCGGTTCTAGCTCGATTGATTCTTGCATTAGAAGCTTCTTGGTTTTGTGAAGGATTATTTTGGTTCGACATCTGAAATTATAAATAGTATATTTATAACCAAATATTTTTATTTATATACCAGTAGATAGAATATTTTACAAAACGGAATATCTTACAACAACTAACATATTAAACAAACAACTATAACTACTAGTCCTAATGATAGAGTATATTACAAAGACTGACACGGGAACAACTGTAACAACTCGGATTCTCCAAGTTATATTATTCGACCCGCTTTTATGTTGGGGTAATTTTAAATGATAAAATATCGCGTCTAACAAGTATTTAATATTTTTTTAGTATTAGTTTATTATTATGTATAAAATAACTTTGATGTATATTTAATTATTACCCTATATTATACTTTAACCTATTTTTGTATCTCTACCTAAACTATAAGGACCTATCAGCAATTTTGATAATTTATAACCCTTTAACCCGTTTACCCAAGATCCGACCCGATAACCCATAACATGTACCCTGTTCCAAACCTTAACCGTAGACCCGAATTGAACAAATGATACTTGGACCTCAATTCTCAGAAACAATATGGAAATCAAATCATTTATATTGTTAATCTTCCTTTTTCGGCCTAACAAACGCGTTAATTATGTTAATTACATCAAACAGATTCGTTTTTCTTAATATAACTTAGCCGACACCACCCCATCATAATATACATATAATACGACCATAACAGTTCAATTAGACCGGGTTACACAATCCTTATAGCCTCTCCTACATTAACCCCTTAACGAATTTGATTAAGATGAGCTGATGATCTGCGTTCGTAATCCCTTTCTGGCCGACGACTTAGCGAGCAATTAAACCATCCACTTAGCTTCGTACGAGGTAATTACTTATATCATTTTGTTCGTCTTGACCCCTTCATCAATAACCCTAATGTTAATTAAACTAAATCATAACGAATTAATCGATTAGGAAATTAGGTTTCATATGTATAAACTGGGTACTGGCTCTGCTGCACATAGATAATCTATTCCAAGTTAAAACCAACTGCAAAGGTAGCGCAGCTGGTTGCGTTTTGGTGGTATTGGACTGCTTTGGCTGGGGGCGCGGGTTCGAGCCACCCCCAGCCCGTTTTTGAGTGCTTTATTTTTAGAAATCCTTTTTAAATCATATAACAATATATTGATTATTTAAATCCTATTGTTAGTATTAGATATATAATAATAAATCAATATTTTTGCAAGACCGACATTAACCGATCACTTTTATCCAAACTTTGGTTAAATCATATATATTTATATATGTGTGTGTGTGTGTATATGCATATTAGTAATTGATAAAGGTTTTAGTTTTACAAAAAGGGTTTTAATATATATTGAGAATATCTCGTATAAATTCAAGTGTTTTATAAAAATATTATATTTTATATAAGTATTATTATCTATTATTTGTTATTTATTATTTACAATAATAATATAAAAGAAAGCTTTATTAATAATAAAACAAAGTATATAAATACATTAAACATATTATTAGTTTAAACTAAGTATTTGAAATGGATCTCTTTATATAAACTAAGAAATCTTTCTGAATATATATATTTAAGTATCCTTGTGTATTTTATATGCTTCAAATTATATTTATGATAAACTTGATAAATAAAAGTTGTATTTCAAAGTAATAAAATTAATAATAAATAGTTTTTGTAAGATTTCACTCAATATCGAATCCCGAACCTTTATTTAGTGATAGCTTCGTTGTTTTATCCATATTTATTCAGTATTTATTTGTTACTTAGGATTCTCATGGGTATTTTCCCGAAGTGCGTGAGTTCCGTGAATCATCAATCCTAATATTTCTCCTTTCACTTTTGTTCGTCTATTGAGGTGAGTACCACATTCTCCTATTTTACTTGTTTTCTCACGTTTTGGGGACATATGCGTAAATATACTTTCTCATATGTACTTATACACAAAACTGCAACTATTGTCTTATGTGTTAACAACTTATACTTTACTTGTTTATGTGCTTATTTGCTTTGCATGCTTCCGCATTCGGAGAGGTCCAACATAATCTCAATCTAGTATGATCATACGCCAGTCGTTAGCCTTTGTGCTTCTCGACATCTCAGTTATACTTGCTTATTTGGTTAATTTGTTATTCTCATATGACTTGTTGCAACTACATATTATTGTTATATACTATATGTACATCTAAATCGGTGTGTTGCTCACTCAACCTTGTGTTGACAAAACTATTCTATTTTCAACGCATTTGCAGGTTATCGTGTGACGTGATTATCAAGATTGTTTGAAGAAACTTAGGATGCATGTTAGAGAAGAAGATACAAGAATTAGATTTGAATGTTTATTTTACTTGTTTACTTATGAGTTTTATGTACTTGACAATTTAATAAATTTTAATACATATTGACACTTTTAATATTGCATATAGTAACCTTTGAAAAGCTGTGAGCAATCAGTTCGCCCCGGCATTTCCGTCGTAGGTAGGGTGTGACACAAACGATACAAACACAAACGAACGAAATTCCTAATCCCTTATGTAATCCTTGATCATCTTCTTCATCTTACTACATTTTTATACTAATTTATTTCCAGCTTTCTTTTTCTTGCTACCCTCAGAAGCAACTTTTTCATCAAGTCATCGTTTCATACATGGCTCGATCAAGATGTTCCTCTTGTGATTGTGGCAAGATATACGGGTATTCGTATTGAGGCGGTGGGTCGCGGTAACCCATCATTACAATGTCATAATGATTCTTCGGATATGGGGATAAAGTTTCCTTGGATGGGTAATCAAATAAAGCTTTGGTTTTTGCTTCTTGTTATCTTACCTCATCTACCTATTCGGAAATAGTGGGGATAACATCCTGAAAAGAAGAAAAGTCAGGTGGGAATCTGATCTTAATCCCATGGATATATTGCACGTACGGATCATGAGGGTCATAGAATGGAGACATGTGGAAGAAACGGTGCTGACAAGCTTCATTGGGTGGACAATCACATTTTGAATTGACTGAAGGATCTTTCTCAAATTCTTCCTCCGTCCAAATCTCTTCATCATTTTGATCCACTTGTATTTTCACCTTTTCTTAAGGTTGCATCACCCCATGTTAGGTCTTCTCGATGGACCTCCTATGGAATCAGTGTTGGAATCTGTTGGGTTATAAGTTGGAATTCCAAATTGCCATCTTCGTTGATCGGAATGGCATTGCATCCAACTGGATGTGTCTTGCTCGGATTCGGATTTGATAGCCTTATTAACTTGCATTTCATTGGAAGGATGATAATCCAGAATATCGGACGGATGATATTCGGGAGTTGGTGGATCACTTGGTATGCAAATTGGCATTTACTCCGTGCCGGGAAAGTGGATGGGTTGGCTCCTAAATGGAACTACAGGTATAATTGGGCAGTCTTGGCTAAAGAAATCGACGTAGCAATCATCACTTTCGTCTCCCTTAGGAATCACTGGTTCCGGGCAGTTCACCTCCCTACGTTCCTTGGCAAAGGTATCCATGTACTTATTGAAAGACATCTATTTTGAAATTTAGAGCGATGAGGGATAGGAAAGAATACCAACCTATCTTATCCATATAATGTAATATCATTATAATAAAATATTGAAGTCGCATCCCTTGATCAAAGCTTAGGTACGATTAAATATCTAATTCGCTAAGATCGATGGCTCTAATACCAACCTGTCACATCCCAACTTAGGGCCTAGGCGTGTGACCAATAGTGGGTACATATTTTGTAAATATATCAAGGTTTAAGATTGTAAAGCGGAAGTTGTGATTAAAATATTAATATATTCCAAAAGACGAGAATTGAATACCCATTAGTTTGTTACAAAGTGTTTAAACATTAAAACCATAATTTACATTATTTTAATATCAAAAGCTTCATCTGAGCCATCAAATCGTCTAATGGCTTTCCTCCATCTCCTAACACCTAATCTTGATTACCTGCAAAATGGTTATAAAATCCGTCAGCAACGCATGCTGGTGAACACGTTGACACAAAATATTTTATTTACATAATCATCCCCTCAATACATAACTTAGGTCTCGGCCCAACGTGGCTTATGGAATAATCAAGTTCTAAAATCTGAATAACAATTACAAACTCTAGCTCAACTCGAAGTTGCTCAGCAAACACCGCAGCGTTCGAGATTGCGTAGCTACAACCAATATACACAAGATAATCCCCACTCGAACATTACTTAGGTCCGGCCCAACGTAATGGAGGCATTATCAAGCGTGGTGTGGTGTGCCCACCGACAAACCACATATGAAAGGATCCAAACAAACTTATACGATAGCCTGAGGGCCAACGATTACCTTTGTTTATAACGTTTTAGGGATACATAATCCCATGTAAACATTTAAAGACACTATTTATAAGGTTATAAATAGTTTGGACGTATCCACCTTTGTTATGATCTGCGTAACCCACTGATTTAATCTTCTTGTTACCTCGGACCTATAGTACAAGAATAACCTTTTATAAATAATAGATCAATGATCTAGCGTAAAACCTTTAGTCTATTCGCATATTCTTTACCTCGATAATCATTTCTCTTTTATAAAACACTTGGAACAACATTTATCTATTAAACATTATGTTTCTTCTTTATGAAGAAACTTATATATCAAGTTTCTTCTTTCTTAAGAAACATTTTGAAACTTTATTTTCAATAAAGAATTAATATTTTATCTATACCCTTATCATATGAAAATCATATTTCACTTATTTTATACTCAAGGTATAGACTATACACTCGACTAGGGTTGACTCATACATAATAAAATAATCAGGCGGAACTCTTACCTTGTATGACTTGTATCTCAAGAAATGCCTAAGCTTGACACGGGCAGCATTCCTACTTGCTGTCAGTATCGAGGGAACGAACTAACGATACTTCTACGCCTTGCACGTACTTCGAGAACGAATCGTCAGAATGGCGGGATCAAGGTACGTTTTTCGAGACAAGTGAAATTTGATTTGGGATGCACAAGGAAGAACCCGACACCCCTATTTATAGAGCTGAGATTATGACCCATCGCGGTACGCACGGTCTAAAAAGGGGATCCATCTCGTATCGCGATAGATCGCTTAACCACCTCTAAATATTATATCCCATCGTGTATCGCGATTGAACTTTGGTTTGGCCATCACGTATCGCGATGCCGCCCACTAGGTCTGATCGTTCACCTAGTAAACCCGTCATGTGGTGACACGTGGTTGGACACGTATCCACAATTACTTCGCTTGGTCATCGCTTATCACAATGACCCAAAAGGTTAGGTGATTGTGTATCGCGACACCGCCCATCCTGGGGCAATGTGAAGTACCCATCGCGTATCGCGATGGGTTATTCTTCTGTTCCATCGCGTATCGCGATGGGTCTTGAAAACCAGAATTTCCATTTTAGTCCCTTACCTTTGATATCTTGTTACTTCTTGGTCTCGCTTCCACTTTCCAAAAATTCTAAAGCGGCCCTCAAGCGGGCGAAGTGCAAAGTGCGTCATCAAAGCGCCACATTGCGCCCGTGCCTGTGCGCGTCGGGTGCTTCGCACCCTCCGCTAGGACCACTGGTGCATGCATGACATAAGAATATTATTTTGGAAGCTCATCTCTTTATAAAGAGCTTCCAAATATTTCCTATTTTTCAATGTGGGGTGGACTTTTATCTTCCTTATTTATACATATTTGAAAGAGTTCCATTTTCTTCATTCTTTCCATGTGGGATGGATTCTTTTCTCCTATTTTCTTAATATTATTTCTTTTCCATATTTATTATTAAAATATTTTTGGGGATTTCTATTTTAAAAGTTGACATTTTTAACTCAAAAATAAATATGGTATTTTTCGAGTTGTTACAGTAAATGAAGATGAAAGATTTGCAAAATTGGATGAATACGTAATCTTCCTCGTCTAATGCTGGAAACCAAAAAAGATCTTTCTTTTCCTTTGGTTTATCAGATATTGAAGTTAGCGTTGATTTTACCGGTTGTAATCGCAACCACTGAAAGTTGTTTTTCTAAAATTAAAGATTGTGAAGATTTATTTACGCAATCGAATGGTGACGATTATTTGAACAATGCTCTAGTATGTGCGGTTAAAAGAGAAACGTTTAATAAATGAAGAGGTATGTACCCGCCTCAACACCGAGCGAGGCGGGTCAACCCACAAGATATGGGCAAGAGGCTTGAAATCAAGACATTATGAAGGCACAAAGCCAAAACCTACGCGCATGGCGCATATCACATATATGCTCATGCATCACATGCTCAGGCATCATATGCCCAGGCATCACAGATGCTCAGGCATCATATATGCTCATGCATCACATGCTCAGGAATCATATGCCCAGGCACCACAGATGCTCAGGCATCACATATGCTAACGCATCACATATGCTCACGCATCACATATGCTCACGCATATCACATATGCGCGTGGCGCATCAGCGCGTGGCGCATATCACATGCTCGTGCATATCACATCTGCGCATGAAACATCTGCGCGTGAGAATAAAGAGAAGACCTCGCGCATCCTCAGGATTGGCGCATATCACACATGCACATAATCAATCTCGTCCTTATCCAAATCAGGATTAGGGCAACCTTGATTATGCACGTCAGACAACCTTCCAAAAGGTATCTTTTTAAGGAATAAGAATATGCTGATGTTGACAACTGCCAATGAAAGGTGGACAACTCAGCATAACTCATGTGCTACCACGTGATTATAACCAATGAAAAAGCACCAGGTGTCCCAAAGGACACGTGGCGCAAAGCAACTGGAAGAGGCCAACAAAGCCCTAATTGGGTCTGAGCCCAATCATTGGAAACCCTAGCACTATAAATATCACATCAACTCCACAAGGAGAAAGGACTGAAACAGACAATAACAGAGTATTCAGCTATTAAGCAATACACTCCAAATTCCTTACTCTCACATATTATTATCTTCTCCCACAAATACTTATTCTCACACCGGAGGGTTACCCCAAAGAGGACCCCTCTGTCCCTTTCTGAGGGGTAAGTTTACGGTGCTGTTCATTTTGTAGGTGGAAGAACCCAGATCCAAGAGAAACCATCGGTGAAATAGCATAATCACACCCGAGGAAAGTAGATCGTCTACCAGTGAGTCGATCCACGTTTCTTCATTGGCACCATCCACTGTTACAACGGCAACAAGATCTCATCAGATCTCTAAACAAAAAACCAAATTTTCACCATGGTTTCTGGCGTTCGTAACGTTGATCAAGTTCTGGAGGATATTGAACGTGAGGATGTTAATGAGGGACAACAGTTTCTGAGGGTGCCGCATGATTCTACGCGCCCCACCAGTAACCGTCCCTTCATCACAACTCCTCATGGCCAGACTGAAACTCCTCCAGACGATCTCACGTTACAAAATCTTGCCGGCGCGAAACAAAAAGGACCAATGGGTCCAGAAGATGAAACCAGTGACCCCAAAGAATGGCTCATAAATGAGCAACGACGTCTAATGGACAAGTACAATGAGATGGTCAAACACAAAAAATCAGCCGACTTAACACAACGGCTAGCGTTTGACAAGCAAAACGTCCACGGAACAAAAAGGGCGCGCGCGCCGGAAGATGGTCATTCCGTTCACACTGCACACACTGAGTTTAGTGATGAAGAAGTGTACAGCATGAGGAAGACGCGAGATACTCATGCGGGAGGCTCACAGCTCCGCGCGCACGTGAACATGGCGCCTGGAGCCAGAGCCGATCTGGATCTGCACGCGCCATACAGCCCACCAGTAAGAGGGCAAGTGGACGTAACCACACCATACAGGCCAGCCATCTTGGTGAAACATTCAAAGTTCACTGAGCGCATCGCGAAGGCCCCCATTCAGCACAAAACCAAGATGCCAAGTGGTTTGGGCAAATATGATGGCACAACAGATCCAGACGATTTCTTACAAGGGTTTTACAACACTGGAAACCTAGAAAGCTGGACGATGCCAACATGGTGTCACATGTTTGCTCGCTGCCTCACGAGCGCGGCGCGTGTCTGGTTCGAGAGCTTGCCGACCGGGCAGATTGATGGGTTCGAGGAACTATTGGAAAAGTTCCAAGCCCACTTCGTCCAGCAACGCAGACACACGCGCGACCCTGATGACATCATGCACTGCGTGCGCAAAAATGATGAAACGATTGAAGACTACATAACTCGTTTCAATCAGGAGTCTCTGGCAATCGGAGGTATCATTGAGCAACTCTTGCGCGTGGCCTTTATACAAGGCGCGCGCAGTGATCAACTCCGCCGAGCTCTCGTAAGCAGAGATGGCATGCCAACCACTTGGGCCAAACTAATGGAAGCATCGCGAGTCTTCGCGAGAAATGAAAAACAAATTGCCCAAGATAGGGCAAGAGAAAGAGCGCATCAAGCTGAGTCACCGCGCAGCAACGAAAGAAGGGGCAAACAGAACTCTGTATGGTCCAGGTTGCAACCAACCAGTTTTTCTTCCGCAGAAAAGCAGGCGCAACCAAGCTCACCCCAGCCCCAAAAAGACGTTCGTAATCGCGGGGAGGGTGACAACAGGGAGGGCGGCAGAGATCCTAACAGACCTCTGCCAAGAATATGGACTCCCCTCACTAAAACGCCTTCACAGGTGTTAAGCACTGAGAATGTCCAATTCAAAAGCCCCAAGCCACTACACTACAAGGGACCATCAGACAGTGGCAAATACTGTGAGTTTCACAAGTCCACAGGACACAACACTGATGCATGCCACCACTTGAAGGATGCAATTGAAAAATATGTGAAATCAGGCAAGCTGGCTCACCTGGTGAAAAGCTCAAGACCAGAAAATGAACAATCAGGAGCCTCAGCCAGCAAAAAGTACAAAAGAATCTGTGTAGCCGAGGGAGGAAGGCAAGGGCAAATATCAAGAAAGAGAAGCGCGCAAATCCAAGGAGATTGGCGCGAGCAACAAGTCATCTTCCCAAGAATCAGGGGAGGCCCCTCCATCAGCAGTCCTCTTGTCATCACTACACACATTGCTCATTATGAAGTGTCAAAAGTCTTGGTGGACACTGGCAGCGAATCAGACATCATGTATGAGCAATGTTTCAGGAAACTGGATCCGGCAGACCAAGCAAGGCTTGAGATTGTGAATGCACCGATCTCTGGTGTTTCAAATGAAATCATTCATCCCTTAGGTCAAATACAATTTGAACTAACCATGGGGGATGAGAAACACAAGCGAGCCGAAGTTGTCAACTTCTTGGTCTTGCCCACCACTTCATGCCACAATATGATCTTGGGTAGGGAAACGATTGCCCAATTCAACGCCATACCATCGCCAGCGCACGGCGCATTAGGGTTCCCAACACCAACAGGTGTAACTTTTGTATACCGAGATCATTTGTGTGCAGTGACAAGTACTCCGCGGGAAGGGAGAATGAAACTTCCAATGGCAGACAACGCGCCAGAGGAATGGATTCTCAACCCAAAATTCCCGGAGCAGACAATCACAATTGGCGCTACGATATCAGACGACACGAGGTTGAGAATGAAAAGATTGCTCACAGCATATATGTCGGTCTTCGCGTGGCAACACTCGGATATGACTGGGGTTCCGCTAGACCTGGCGCAACATTCTCTCAACACGTTCAAGTCTGTAGAGCCAATTGCTCAAAAGAAGAGAGTCATGGGGGATGAGAAGGCGAGGGCCATGAATGAGCAGGTTGAGGATCTATTGAGCGCAAACATCATCCGCCCGATACGATACCAGACATGGGTAGCCAATCCTGTGATGGTAAAGAAAGGTAACCGGTCGTGGAGGATGTGCATTGACTTCAAGGACCTCAACAAAGCGTGCCCAAAAGATTGTTAACCCCTCCCAAACATCGACGCAAAGGTGGACTCCGTGGCGCCATTCAAGCTCAAATGTTTCCTGGATGCCTACAAGGGCTATCACCAGATTCAAATGGCACCACAAGACGAGGACAAGACCGCCTTCAGAACCGACAAGGGTGTTTTTTGTTACACAAAAATGCCCTTTGGTTTGAAGAATGCGGGAGCCACCTACCAAAGACTTATGGATGCTGTTTTCAGCGAGCAGATTGGAAGAAACCTAGAAGTCTATGTGGATGATTTGGTGATCAAAAGCAGGGAGGAAAAACAAATGCTCAAAGACATCGAAGAAACCCTTGGGCGCCTAAAGGAAGTTAACATGAAGCTCAATCCGAGCAAATGCACTTTCGGCGTACTAGAGGGAAAATTTCTAGGTGTAATGGTCACCAAGGATGGTTTCAAGGTGAACCCTGAGAAGGTGGAGGCCATCCTTGACATGCCCTCGCCATCCACCATGAAAGAAGTCCAGAAGCTGAATGGTAGATTGGTTTCAATCAACAGGTTCCTAGCGAACCATGCAAGCAAATCTACCCCATTTGTCAACACATTGAGGAATTGCTTAAAGAAAAGCCAATTCAAATGGACTCCTGAGGCCGAGCAAGCTTTCAGTGACATAAAAGAATGTTTGATAAATTTGCCCGCGCTCACAGCTCCACTTCCTGGTGAAACTTTGACATTGTACCTATCAGCAGGAGAGCGCGCCATCGGCGCAGTATTATTGGTGGATCGCAAGGGAATCCAAACGCCAATATACTATGTGAGTCGGGTGCTGACAGATCCTGAGACGCGCTACTCCATCATGGAAAAGTTAGTTTTGTCACTAACACACGCGTCGCGCAAGCTTCATAGATATTTCAATGGTCATCCCATTGAAGTTCTGACTGGTTACAACATCCAGCAAGTCTTGCGGCGTCCCGCGCTCTCAGGAAGGCTGACAAAGTGGGCGCTGGAATTAGGTGAGCACACCATCGCCTATAAGCCCCGTCCAGCAATAAAGGGACAAGTCTTGGCTGATTTCGTTGCCGAAGTCCCCGAAGGAAAAATTGAAGAGGCTCAGCGCGAGGTAGACCCTCCGCGAGCCAATGATGAAGAAAATGTGTGGAGATTATTCACCGACGGAGCTTCAAACAACAAAGGATCCGGCGCAGGCCTCAAGCTGGTGGATCCAGAGAATCATGAATATACTTACGCCATCAGGTTGGACTTCAAAAGCACCAACAATGAAGCTGAGTATGAAGCCTTGCTGGCTGGCCTGCGCATCGCGCAGAAATTCGGAGTTAAAAAGCTAGAGGCCCATGTTGATTCATACTTGGTAGCAGCACAGGTCAATGGCCTTTATGATGCCAAGGAGAACACCATGCCTCTGTATCTAGAGCAGGCGAAAAAGCTTATCGAGCAATTCGACTGCTTCAGAATCATTCATATCCCGCGCAGCGAAAACAAGTCTGCTGACGCGCTGAGCAAGATGGCATCAACCAGCTTCGATCACTTTGGCAAAGATGTCAGGGTGGAAGTATTGAGCAACCCGTCGGTGGGAGCGAAGTCTGTCCTTGTAACTCATACAACCCCTTCATCATGGATAACTCCAGTAATGGAATTCTTGAAGGAGGGAAAAGTACCAGACGATCGCGCACAGGCGAGGAAGATAAGACACAAGTCGCAGAACTATGAACTGCTTGATGGTACATTATATCGACGCTCTTATCTGGGACCGCTCATGAAATGCCTAGATGCTGAGGAAGCAACCTATGTGATCAGAGAGATACACGAGGGAATCTGTGGGATACATGCTGGCCCGCGCATGGTGGTTACCAAGGCAATGAGCGCAGGTTACTATTGGCCAGGCATGTACTTGGACGCTTTAAAAGAGATCCAAAAATGCAAAGCATGTCAGAGCTATGCGCCAAACACCATGCGGCCAAAGAACAACTTGATTCCGGTGACCTCCGCATGGCCTTTCCACAAATGGGCAATCGATATTGTGGGTCCCCTACCGCAAGCGCAAGGGCGAGTAAAATTTTTGGTAGTGGCAGTAGACTATTTTACAAAATGGGTTGAAGCCAAGCCACTAGCAAAAATCACAGCCGAAGCGATGAAGCAGTTTATCTGGAGCCACATCATATGCCGTTTTAGCTTGCCCATGGAAATTGTGAGCGATAATGGCAAACAATTCACTGACAAGAAGTTATCAAGCTGGCTCAAGGAATTGCGCATCAACCAAATCTTCACTTCGGTATACCACCCTCAGGGGAATGGCCAAGTGGAGCGCGCGAATCAAAGCTTGTTAAATGGCCTGAAGAAAAGGTTGGAGGGAGAATCCCATTCTTGGGTCGAAGAGCTACCTAATGTCCTGTGGGCACACAGGACATTAAGCAAAACCAGCAATGGCGAATCCCCGTTCAGCCTAACCTATGGAACGGAGGCAATGATTCCAGCAGAAATTGGATGCCCATCCCATAGAGTGCTCATGATGAGCAAGATTGATAACGAGCGCGAAAGAAGGTTGGATCTCAACTTACTTGAAGGGCGCAGAGAGGCGGCTATCATCAGTGAAGCCAAATACAAGAAAAAACTGGAAAAAATATTACAACCAGCGTGTGAAAGAATGCCACTTCAAGAAAAATGATTTTGTCCTTCGAAACAATGAAGCTAGCCGCGCGATACCCCCGGGAAAAATGTCCCCCAATTGGGAGGGACCTTATCAAGTCTCGGAAGAATTGGGAAAAGGCGCATACGCTTTAAAAGATTTGAATGGAAAGAAGATCCCGCGCGCATGGAACGCTGCACAGCTTAGAAAATGTTTCATGTAAAAAATATCAAGTTTGTAATCAAGGCTTTTTAAGCCATTATGAATAATGATACGCGCTATCTTCTCTTAATGTGGATTCTATTACCTTTTGCATACATGTTTCACACTTCCTTTTATTAATTTTGAGCAATATGACAACATTGTATTGACATCAAAACGAAATAAAAACGAAGTAAAACATACATGCGCGAGCTTCAAGCTCAAACGCGTTAACGAGTCTTAACTCTAAAACGTCAGGGCCTTAGCCCAATAATGTGAGCCTTAGCTCAAATCACTCACAACATCCATCCTACATACTGCGCAGCCTGACCATAAAAATACCTAAACACAACTAAGGCAAAACAAATGCCAAAACATAGTTGTTAAGGTCTCAGGTCGAGGTCGCGCATGCAATTGTAATGGATATCTGAGCAACACATATTGATACGTAAAGGCTAAAAAACTCATAATTCCCTATAATAAATGCGCGATAACGTCGCGCAAAAGAGGAATAATGAAAACGCCAAGGCACGTGTCAACATAATCAAGATATGGCAAAATCACTTACAATATGACAAGGATTAAGTATAAAAAATTCCTTACAACCTTGTTCTTATTTCAACGTGCAAGCATATCTTATATTCAACAAGCAAACATGCAATATAAAGAGATGAATGGGGAATGCGCAAGAAGGGGAAAACAAAATTTCATTCCAAAGCATTGAAATTTACAAGTTTACAAGATGATGAAAGACAAACTACAAATAAAAATACAAAAAACATGAAGGGCTTCTCAAGTCTCCACGTCGACGTCAGCCTCTTCATAATCCTCATCACCGCCCTCAGCATCTGGCGCAGCCCGCTCCTCGTCATCTCCAAACTGACCATAGTCAAGTTCTTCGTCCTGAATGGAGTCTTCTATCACGATAGTGTCAGGAGCGGATCCTTTGGCCACGCCAGAGCCGCTAGCAACGCCAGCATTCCTCGCGCCATCATCACCGCCACCAGCCCCTTCGCACTCGTCAAGTAATTTCTTTAGCGCGCCGAGATCGGGCTGGTCAGCAAGCGCGGATATCTGCAAATCATAAGGAAAAATATGAGTACAAAAAGACTTGGAAAATAAGTCAAGGTAATCTCATTAAGGTTAAAATACCTGCGCAAGGATGGGAATGGGAGTATTCATATACTTCTCCCCCGTCGCGGCCATGTCCACGCAGGCAACGTCGCTCTAATAAGGGTACTCGGATGGGTTCTTCTTCAACATGCCATATTCATAGCCATCCGTAAACCCTTCAGCTCGACCTACCAAGCGCACGGCGGCGTTGCAGTCCATCACAAGGGCTTGAAACTCGTCTGAGTATTTCATCGCGTAAGCGCAACGAGTCATGCCCTGTGAGATTAGCCATTGGCGATCCTGCGCGAGGGAAGCAACAGACGTCTCGAGGGCAGGAATCTGAGAGTTTAATAACTCAACAGTTTCCTTAGTCTGTTTCAGCTCCTCTTTGTCGGACGCTGCTGCCGCCAAGGTTTCTTCCTTCTCCGCCCGCGCAGCATCAAGTGCTTCCTGGCTAGACGCTGCCGTCGCCAAGGCTTCATTTTTATCGGCCTGCGCGGCCGCCAGCTCCTTCTTCAGGCGGGCAACCTCACTCTCCAGTGATGATTTGTCAGTTATAGACTGGACAAAAGCTTGGTCACGCGCCTCCGCGTCCAGCTCCAAGTCGCGCACTTGGCGCGCGTACTTGGCAGCGTCCGCCTCGGCCGCCTGCAGCTTCTCCCGCGCAGCCTGTAGCTCATGCCCGCGCTTAACGAACGCGGTGTTGGCACTTGCTCTGTTCTCACTGAGCTCTGCTTGGAGCTTCTCAGCTCTCTCTCGAGCATCAGAAAGATGCCAAGCAGATACTTTAGCCTCTTGCTTGGCTTCCGCAAGAGCATCACGTACCTTGACGTAATCATAGCGAAGCTCTTGGGAGGCAGCAAAGAAAGCCGACCCAGCAAACAGATGATCTTTAAGCAAGTCATCGCGAGCGCGGGCCTCCTGAAACCTCCTTTCAGCTGGAGGCACAGAATGAGCCCAGAAGTCCTCACACACACCCATGGACTGAAATGAGCTGTCCTCAGTAATGTTCCATCTCGGGCGGTAGATGTGATTGGCTTCCTGCAAACACAAAGTAACAATCTAAGTCATCAAAACACTAATATGAAAGTCCGCGCCGCGGAGCAAAAACGAAGTTATACCTGCGGGGACGAAGCAGAAAAGTCAGCGGCAGGCCCACGAGAAGACGGCGCCGCGAAACCTCGTGGCGCTGCAGGGCTGGCGCGGCCGCTGTCGGAGCCTTTAGCTTGAACCTCCTCATCCTCCTCAGAAATAGGCCTTTTCTCCTGCGACCTAGAATCAAAATCAGTCTCGCGAGGAGGGCTGTGCGCAGGAGGAGGTGAAGGAGGTCTCGACGCCGCCAGATCGGCGCGTAAAGCGGCCTCCTGCTCCTTAGTAATCCCGATTAGGGGAGATTCATCGCTTGCAGGAGCAGGAGCAGAGCCAACGGCGCTGGCACCGGCGCCAGGAGTGCCGCTAGCAGCTTGTACGCCAGCTACGACTCCTATGAAAAATCAACAAAAAGAAATGGTTCATGACTTGATCTAAAAGAAAAAAAGTTAGAAAATACAAGCACAATACGTACCTTGGCGCAACTCCGTTCGCGAGGCAAACATCGCCATGAAGTCCATTCTACCCTTTTTCGAGGGTAAAACAGGGGACTTCGAAGCGACCTCCGGCGCAGCCTCGGCATCTTGTTGCGCTGTCGCCGGCTCTACAAACATTTGAGTGAGCAAAGATTCATTAGTAATTCTATCAGAATCGCGCTCATAGAACCATAAAGGATAAGCAAAGTATACCTGTCGAAGGCGCAACGCCGCTTCCCTTTTCCACCGCGCGAAGGGAGGAGGTAGTAGCACCATACCTCGTGTGGACAGGAGGTCTGCCCACTTTTTGAGGCAGGGAAGACAAGGAAAACTTGGGGGGAAATTCCTGGGTTTTCTCAAATCCCCCCGCCTGAGTAGGAGGATCCTGAGCAACAGGGGCAACATCTTTCTTCTGTTTCTTACTGGCCCCTGCGCCAGTTTTCCCCTTAGCTTTACGCTTCAGTTGGGGCGCCTCCTCCTCCTCCTCTTCCGCGAGCTCCAGCTCGTAGTTTTCAAGCGCGTCTACAATACACGCAACAGAAGTGTTAGCAAAATTTGGTATTATAAAGGCAAATGTATAAGTGCAAAGGCTTACCAGGCGCATCGCTGTCAAAGAGAAATCCCAGATCAACAGGGATGAACATGTCATCGAAGCGATCGGGGAAGCCAACCTCCCCAGCGCCCAGCGCGACGGAGCCACCCTCCATATGCTCATCATAGGCGGCGTGGACATACTCCTTGCTGACTGCACAAAACAAGTCAAATGATATCAGCAAAAAGATAAGTATTCGCGCAGAAGTAATGCAATGAGATCAACTTACACAAGCCGTCAACTTGGATCACGGGCTCAGTCGCGCTGTCAGCCCACCTCCTGCTCATACCCACCCCCACCAGCGCCTCCTCACAAATTTTCTTGGCGGGGGATGGTTCGGCGGTCAACTTTTTAACCCAGGCGCCAGTTGGGTTCTTGAAGACACCCACATCCGCAGGCGGAGAAGAGATCGTGCGCATGGTCATGCGGATGGGGATCACACCAGCCCTGATGTAAAAAAACCTCTCAGACCAGTCATGAAGGCTCTTGAATGAAACAGTGGAGCACTTCACCTTCTGACTGCGAGGAATAAAAGAGAACCAAGAGTCTTGGATCTTGGGCTTGTAAAAAAACTGAAAGCGCCGAGGGGTGGGCTCCTCGCGCTGAGATTTGCACATGAACTCAAAGTGAGTCATGCGCACGAGTCCAAACGGATGGACTTGGGATATATGAATCCCATAAAACCTAAGCAGCGCACCCACAAACCTTGTCATCGGGAGACGAAGGTTGCAGTGGCTGAAAAAATGGCAGTAAAGGGATATATAGCCGGTAGGCGGGTCCGCCGCCGTTTGCCCGGCCCCAGGCAACATGCAGCCAAACTCAGGGAGAAAACCCTGAGAGGCGATAAGGCTGTCAAGATCGGCCTGCCTCAGTTTGCAGGGGATCTCATTCCACTTCTTCACGGCCTTGGTCCTCCCTACCTCCTCCGATGAGGCCTCAGCAGCCCTCTTCCCCTTGCCGGTCTTCTTCAAGGTAGACATCACTAACGATTTCACACGGCAATGGATGGGGGAGATTGTGTTGTCTGAGCTATCAGACATACAACTGTGACAACGAACAAGGGATGCTTCCGAAGAACAGATATCTGGAAGCAGAACAAAGGTAATCGGAATACAAGGAAAGAAAGGAAAGCTCTGAATAATAAACAAGAAGATGAAGGATAAAAAACTCTAAGGGCTGGCTTTTATAGGCCCAGGAGAGAGAAATATTGGTGCTGATCGGACTTCACGCGCACCCACTCGCAGGTGTAAGCCAACGCGAGCGCGACACGTGTCCCTGACACTGTGTGAGGGGACACGAAAAGAAACTCTACAACTGCTGCCAGAATTCACGCGCCACCACTCGCAGGAACGGACCAACGCGAGCGCGACACGTGTCCCTGACACTAGGTGAGGGGACACGAAAGGCAACTGTAGCACCTCGAGCACACGAAAGGTCTGACACGTCTCCATCACTGACGCATGTCAGCAACAACCACCCACGTGCAGGGACGATTCGTTTTCAACCAAAGGGATAGAATTTCGCGCAACGATGAATAATAAGAAGGAAAAGACAAACCCCTACTAAAAGAGCAAACTGTTAAGTCTAATATCTATCTTGCCTCGCTCGCGCGAGACAAGACACACATTAGACTGGGGGGGCTTGAAGAGGTATGTACCCGCCTCAACACCGAGCGAGGCGGGTCAACCCACAAGATATGGGCAAGAGGCTTGAAATCAAGACATTATGAAGGCACAAAGCCAAAACCTACGCGCATGGCGCATATCACATATATGCTCATGCATCACATGCTCAGGCATCATATGCCCAGGCATCACAGATGCTCAGGCATCATATATGCTCATGCATCACATGCTCAGGCATCATATGCCCAGGCACCACAGATGCTCAGGCATCACATATGCTAACGCATCACATATGCTCACGCATCACATATGCTCACGCATATCACATATGCGCGTGGCGCATCAGCGCGTCACATGCTCGTGCATATCACATCTGCGCATGAAACATCTGCGCGTGAGAATAAAGAGAAGACCTCGCGCATCCTCAGGATTGGCGCATATCACACATGCACATAATCAACCTCGTCCTTATCCAAATCAGGATTAGGGCAACCTTGATTATGCACGTCAGACAACCTTCCAGAAGGTATCTTTTTAAGGAATAAGAATATGCTGATGTTGACAACTGCCAATGAAAGGTGGACAACTCAGCATAACTCATGTGCTACCACGTGATTATAACCAATGAAAAAGCACCAGGTGTCCCAAAGGACACGTGGCGCATAGCAACTGGAAGAGGCCAACAAAGCCCTAATTGGGTCTGAGCCCAATCATTGGAAACCCTAGCACTATAAATATCACATCAACTCCACAAGGAGAAAGGACTGAAACAGACAATAACAGAGTATTCAGCTATTAAGCAATACACTCCAAATTCCTTACTCTCACATATTATTATCTTCTCCCACAAATACTTATTCTCACACCGGAGGGTTACCCCAAAGAGGACCCCTCTGTCCCTTTCTGAGGGGTAAGTTTACGGTGCTGTTCATTTTGTAGGTGGAAGAACCCAGATCCAAGAGAAACCATCGGTGAAATAGCATAATCATACCCGACGAAAGTAGATCGTCTACCAGTGAGTCGATCCACGTTTCTTCAATAAAGTAATGGAAGACGATGTAATGACTCGATTTAAAGATCTCAAATGTCAAAGAGAAGAGATCATCTATTAGGTAGGTGTTTTAACTTTATTTATTATCATTTTTTTTATATTATTTACATGAATCTTTGATAAAAGAAATCGGGTTATCTCTTAAATTTAATTTTAAATCTAGCACTGCAAGTACCATGCAGAAATAACTAAATGTGTTATGTGAAATAATAAAATATTCCTATGAATTCGAAAAATACTAAATAGAACTCATTTAAGACATAACTGTCACGATAACGATGGTTTACTATGGTTATAAAAAAATAAGCAAATAAAAAAGAATTCCAAAACCACAAAATGAGACTATAAAGTATAAATCTTATTTATATAAAAAATGAAATTATATTTTATAAAAATTATCAGATAATGTAAATTTTCAAAAACTAACAGCTGTGTCAAAAGCGAGTGAATTACGCAAATTTCGCTTTACCTTTTAACAGTTATTTATTCTCCCTAGAATAGAAACAAAATATCTTCATTCCCACATAATCAGGCACATAGCCATGGCAATCAGCATCTACGATCACTCACTCCTGTACGTGACACACAACCTGTACGACGTGACGTTCTACCAATACACCATCTCCACCATCACCACGAACACTCCGTCCTACGTGGACGCCTGGATCGCCGACGTCGAGCGCATCCACCGCCGCCGTCTGCAGTCCCTCATCGTCGGCCTCGACGTCGAGTGGCGCCCCAACCAAAGCCGCAACAAGCCACACTCCAACTATGCGTCGGCCGTCTTTGCCTTATTTTCCAAATCCTCCACTCCGATTTCGTCCCCCAGTTCCTCAAAAACTTCCTCGGGAACCCTAACTACACATTCACTAGTGTCGGAATTGAAAGCGATGTTGAGAAGCTGACGGAGGATTAGTGGATTACAATCTTATAGTGGCCAAGATGGCGGATGTACGGACGCTGGCGGCGGATGCGTATGGAGTGAGGGAACTGAAGAACGTCTGGATTAGGGCTTTGACGGAGCGGGTACATGGAAAGGAGGTGAATAAGCCTAAAGGGATCACTATGAGCCTATGGGATAATCAGTGGCCCACTCCGCCGCAGGTACAGTATGCTTGTATTGATGCCTTTTTGAGTTTTGAGATTGGGAGGGATTTGATTTCAGGGAATCATAATTGATTGGAGTTTGGGATTTGTAATTGAAGAGGTAGGTCCCAGCAGAGCCCAGTTGGACCCGCAAGACTCACCTTGAAGAGGGACGTCTGCGCAGAAACCAACTGGATCCGCAGGACCAACCATGCTCAGAGACGTGACGTCCTTACGCGCAGTACACAAGCTGTTCCCGCAGGAAATGCCTCCCAATGGTGAAGGACTCCGCCTGTCCCCGCAGCCTCGGATACAAGCCATCAGGGAAGGCCACCCGCGCAGCAAGGCTACACGCACAAGGCACTTAGCTCTCAATCGTTCAGTGTCACCTGAAGGAATGAGCAAAGCCGGGAACAATCCCGCACAAGGGCGGGAGGGGGAATACTCCCGCCCAAATAAGCCAGTCCGTACGATACGGGAAGATCTTCTGTACTGTACCTGACGAGGTATGGGAAAAAGATCTGACTAAAGATACGACAGCTTATTGACAACAGTATGGCGAGCAGCATGCTCCTGTACTGTATCACTATTAGCCGCTGCCTACTCACCAACTACTGCCATACCACGTGCATAGCCGGCAGTTGGTGGAAAAGGAATAGTACACAGCAGGCCTGGTCACTATCAGCCGCTGCCTACCCACCAACTACCAGCAGGGCACGTGCGTAGGCCACTGTTGGTGGAACAGGAATACTGTTGCAGCCGGCCACACCTCCTTGGAAACCTACCTTCGGCTATAAATACCACAAATGGTATGACCATCTCATCTTATCTTGTATCATCATATTATACCTGATATCTGCTCTAGCAATCTCTTAATATACACTTATATTTAAAGAGCAATCTAGTCTGATTCTCACGCCGGAGGGTGGTCACAAGGAGGAACCCCCCCCCCCCCTTCTCAGTGACAAGCTCACGGTGTCTGTTTTGCAGGTTATCAGAAGAACCATCTTCTCAGGGTCTAACCCCTCGTGGGAAACATCTATCTAACCCCCAGGTTACCAGTAATCTGCCCGGGGTCCGGTTAGTGTTTCTTCATTGGCGCCATCCGTGCGTAAAGCTAGAACATTTTTCTCCAGTTTTTTCAAACTTCTAAGATGGTTAAAGAAACTCCGGTAACCACAACCCCAGCTACTGGGGGGAATACCGGCAACACAGTTTTTACAAACACTACCCCGGCTACCCAAGCCGGAGCAAGTGAAGTAAATTTTACGAACACTACCCTAGTTACCCAAGCTGGGGCAAGTGCAGTAAATAATCGCTCACTGGGATTCACTGATACCCAGTTTGAAAAACGAACAAGACTCCCCCGCCAAACTCTCGATGAAGTTAAGGCATGGGCGGAGGCACGTCAAAAGGAATTCCAAGCTGAGTTGGACGAACGCTTGCGTTCCGTCCAACAGGCCGACGAATTCGAAGAATACTTGGACAATGACTCCGAGGAATCCGACTCCGACGCGAACCCTCGCCATAGGGCAAAATGGAAGCGTAAGGAAACGGACTCCCAACCGAGAAGGCATTTTGGACAAGCCTTCAAACCAAAAAGCACAAGTGGAAGTCCACGAGACTTCTCCAAAACATTCAGACCAAACGTTGCAAATGCGGGAACGTCCAAATTTGCAAGGGACATTGCGGAAGCAATCGCCCCAAAAAGTGCCAAACAAATGTCCAGCATAG
The DNA here is from genome assembly GCF_021521415.1 of Bidens hawaiensis. Lineage (NCBI taxonomy): Eukaryota > Viridiplantae > Streptophyta > Magnoliopsida > Asterales > Asteraceae > Bidens > Bidens hawaiensis. The sequence goes on from NW_027499439.1 coordinate 58,455, forward strand.
GCACATATGATGGTATATCTGACCCAGATGATCATTTGAACAGATTCATAGCGGGGGCAACCGTCAGTAGTTGGACGGAACCCACGTGGTGTTACATGTTCCAAATGACGCTTGTCGGGGCTGCTAGAGCGTGGTTCGATCGTCTACCGGTCAACCACATCTACGACTGGGCAGACTTCCAACAGAAGTTTAGCCAACACTTCAGCCAGCAAAGAAAGTATACCGAGGAGCAATGGACAATCCTCAAGTGCATTCGAGAAAAAGACGAATCTTTGCTAGACTTCATCACTCGCTTCAATTCGAAGAAGCTAAGTCTGGGTAACATTAGCGAAGATCTTGTTCGCGCTGCCTTTATTCAGGGCGCGAACGACCCAGAGCTCATCCGTACCTTAACGGGTAAAGATGGCATGCCATCCACATGGGATGCCATCATGACAGCAGCAAAACGCTTTGCGGAAACGGAGAAGCAACTGGGTAGAGATCTCCCACAGAGCACAAACCTCTACACCCAGAAAACAAGGGAAGACAACGTCCTTACCGCCCGATTAAACAAAAAGCGAAAGCTAGGCATTTGGCAGTCAAGGGTAAACTTTGACACCTCATCCGGCTTGCAAAATCGGTTAGGCGGAAGGGATAACGTACAGTCAAACAAGAGCTCCAGATGGACGCCGCTCACCAAATGCGTCACCGAGATATTCGCCACCGAGGAGCTCCCATGGCCAAAGCCTCAAATAATCCGACATCGTCACAATGCTGATCGGAGCAAATACTGTGACTTTCACAGGACAAAAGGCCACAACACCGAAGAATGCATAGACGTAAAGGACATGGTCGAAGCATTCGTTAGAGATGGGACGCTCGCGCACCTCGTGGCGCAATGAACGCTGAGCAGGCTGATGCGTGTAGAACCCCAGCTGGGGAAAACACGAATAAAAATTCCAGCTTCAATGTGGAGACTACATGCTGCGTAAAGAACGAGATCCCGAACCAGGTGCGTATCGGCTCGATGGCACTCCCATCCCAACAACATGGAAGGGAGCTCAATTACACAGTTTGCATGTAAATCAATTCCAAATTTGTAAAGAAAAGGCCAAGAGCCACTTCTAATGGAAATGATTCTCCTTAAAACATCGACGCTGATGATTTTACATTTATACTTTTAAGTATCAACACGGATATGCCGGTTTTCACCGCATAAATACGTGGAAAGTCGTTGCGTGGGGAAGGCGGCAAAACCCGCATAAACCCAAAAAACGACAAACCTTCACGCAGGTCAGTTGAAGGGGAAAAGTTCAGTCCTCCCATTAAATGAAAGTGCCGGTCTATCCGCATGAATCATGAAAAAGGGAACTGAACACTAACCTATTGACAACCGCGCGTCGAACGGTTAATTTATTCAACGCGGATATGCCGGTTTTCACCGCATAAATACGTGGAAAATCGTTGCGTGGGGAAGGCGGCAAAACCCGCATAAACCCAAAAAACGACAAACCTTCACGCAGGTCAGTTGAAGGGGAAAAGTTCAGTCCCATTAAATGAAAGTGCCGGTCTATCCGCATGAATCATGAAAAAGGGAACTGAACACTAACCTATTGACAACCGCGCGTCGAACGGTTCAAAACAGAATTTCTAACAAAAGGATGAGGAAAACCTACACGCAGGTCAGATAAAGGTAAAGTTTAGCCATCCTACTAAGTGCAAGTGACGGTCCTACCCGCACAATCACGAAAAAGGAAGCAAAACTTCACACCTATTATCTACCACGTTCAAAGGTTAACTTATCCTCGGAAAAGATAAGGAAAACCTACACGCAGGTTAGACGCAGGTAAAGTTTAGCCATCCTACTAAGTGCAAATGACGGTCCTACCCGCACAATCACGAAAGAGGAAGCAAAACTTCAACCTATTATCTACCACGTTCAAAGGTTAACTTATTCTACACTTGGAAAATTGCTAATTTAAACTAAAGTATGCAAGTCATATAACGTTTATAAAGCAAGGAATCCAATAAAAGAAGCGGTCTTACCCGCACAAAGATTTATATTTCACGATTCATTACAAGAATGGCCGGGTAACTACCCGCCTACAAGAAGATAAATCTATACAAGCTAAATCTATCCTAGCAGTGGGAAGGGATCTTCAGGATCAGGCTTCAGGGCCACTTCCACTTGGACCAGCACCATCAGTAGATCGTGGCAGTTCAAGGAAAGCTTTAAGGATAGCTAACCCATCATCAGCAGCAGCAACTTCATTCACCTTCTCCACCACCGGATGCGGGAAGGCGGCGTACTGATTCACTGCTTGGTCGTAAACAGCTTCAGTATCAACATTGTACAAAGGGAAGTTGGAAGGCGGGATGCCTTTCTCAACGAACCCTAGACCAAGCAGGAAGCCGACCTTTTCCCCATCCTCGTGAGAAGCGTTGAGGGCTGCGCTCATAGCATCATCATACGACGTCTCAGCAAAGACTCGATGCACAACCTACAAAAGAAAATATACAAGTGTCAAAAACCTTTTCTATTAACAAAGAAAAGCGTAAAGACAAGAAAAGATTACCTGAGACAACGCTTCTCGAAGAAGCCATTCCTTGGCAACCAGAGCTTCTTGGAGGGCAGCTTGAGCTTCGTTACGGGCGCGTTCGGCTTCACTCTTGTTGAGGTTGGCAAGCAACACTTCTTTAGCCGTAGCCTCTTCGACGCCCTTTAGCTTCCGCTCAGTATGGTCAAGCACCCCCCTCTGGTCCAAGATCTCCTGGAGCTTTTTGGCGTCTTCCATCGCCAAGGCATCATGAGCCTGCTGGAGAGCCTCTAATTTGGCTTTAAGTTCTTCATTCTCCACGCGTAGAGGCTCAGCAACAGCTTCAGCCTTGGTGGCCCTCTCGGTTGCGTTCCTTGCAGTTTCCTTAGCCAGCCGAAGCTGTTCATTAACAGCTTGAGCAGCCTTGGAACGGGCCTCGAGTCGTGCCTGAACTTCAACCTCGAGGGCCTTGAAGGCCTTCTCCTTTTCCGCAGCTACGGCGGAAAGCCTTTGGTTCTCCTCCCGGACAGCCCGCGCCTGAGCCACTTCTTTAAGGCGAGCTGCTTTTAACTTGTCGTTTTCACGACAAAGCAGCTCGACGCGCGGCTGCATCCGGGCCAGGAGAACCCGAAGCTCACTGGTTAGCCTACCCTCTTGGTAGCTAGCCATGGCTTCCCCCAACGCACCACTGGGAGCAGCGTGACGAGCCCATTCCACGCACTCCACAGGGGTGCGAAGGGTTGTTCCTCGGCGAATGTTCCATCGTGGAACATACACTTCATTGGAATCCGACACTTCAAAAAACATAAAGCAGTTAGGAAAAGATGATAAAGAAAATATATATATAAAATGGGCCAAAAGAACCCTACGCACCTGTAGGGTCAATTACAGGCCGATAGCCGCCGAACCCATCACCTGAACCCAACGGAAAACCATCCAAGAGGTCAGGCAGATGGGAAGGTGGCAGAGATTGGCGAGAAGCCCCATGCGTACCTGATGGATCGGCCGTCGTTGCCGATGGCGGGGGCATGGAAGCAGCCGCCGCGGAATCCGCAGCAAAAGTAACCGCCGGCTCGGTGAAAGATGCTGTAAAAATAGCACTCACAGCCGGCGGTGACGTCATCTCAGCTGGAACAGTCGGCTCAAAGGAGTGAGCAACTGAACCAGCGAAAGCAGGCGCAGGCGCCTGGGTCGACGCCTCAGGTAGGCTGACCAAGCCTACCGTCATTGGCGGAGAGGTACTCCTCTGCGCTCCACCCTGGAATGCGTCAACATCCACACCTGCGTAAAGAAGATAAGTGAACGATATCAAACTATGAAGATAAAAGCTAAAGGAAGTTGTACTTACGGGTTTTCTTGAGCCTGAAAGTGCGAACGGGCGGGGATGAACCCGATGGAGCCGGCCTCTTCACGCCGGTCACCGTCGTCATCCTGGGCTCTTCGGTGACAGTTGTCACAGCCTCCGGAAAGGTGATCTTATCACCACCGGGATTCCCCGCCACCTCTTCGCTCTCGGTCTCCGAGTCAGACCGAGTCGCTGGATCGGCAGTGGAGGCCACCTTCTCCTTCCCCTTCCCGCCGGCAGCCTTCTTCTTCCGCACCAACGGAGGACCATCTGCGGATTCCTCATCAGAACATACGATTAGAGGAATTCCAGCAGAGGTTTCAACATTGAGGGGTCGAGGGTCGAATAGCGCCTTACCTGGCCGACGGGCGCTAAGGATCTCATGGCCTAGCGGATAGACCTCCACGAACCGATCCGCCGTTTGTTCTAGGATGGGCAACTCGTTCTCGTCTAGAGCGCGAGTACCCATCCGAGCGGGACCGTCAGCCTCCCCTCGGGTTTAGGAGCGACTGCAAGTCGTTCCCCTCTGAAATAAACAGGAAAGAAGTTAGAAGAAATTCAAAATCAACAAAAAGAAACAAAGCATACCGTAAGGAACAGAGTTCGAACCGTATTCGAGGACGATTGGGATCTTATGCGCATCGGCAGCCTTCCACACCCGGCTCATCCCCAGCATCACCATCCCGGACTCCGCAAACCGGTAAACCGGAGATTGGACCCGAGATATCTTCGAGAACCATTCCGCCTCCTCGTAGTTGGAGGCGTGAAGGCTTGGGAGAGCTTGCCCATTCTTAAACTTCATGGCAAGGGGGATGGCGCGAGCGGAGATGAAGAAGAACTCCCGCTTCCACGCGCGAAGACTGCGCTCGGTCGCGCAAATCCTCAAACCCTTGATTCGGGTTATCAGGGTGTACCACCCTGGATGCACCTCCAAGTGTAGAAGGTCATCAGGCGGTCAACATAGGGCTCAATGCCCAAAATCCGGCACACCCACTCGAAGTGGCGAATCTTGGCGATCGCCATGGGGTGCAACTCGGTCAAATGAACACCGTGCCTCTCAAGGACACGGTAAACAAACTTTGTCAATGGGAACCTAAGATTCCCATAAACAAAGAATGCAGCATAAACCCCGATCTTGCCTCTGGGGGCATCGTACACCGTCTGGTGGGGTTCAGGAAACTCAGGCTCGAGAGACTCGAGCATGAACTTCCTGACGACGTACCGATACAGATCGCCAGGCAGAGCACACTGGCACTCGCCAGCAGTACTCTTGTCATCGGCTGTAGATTCGAGATCACGAGACATCTTGTAAAAGAAGAAAACGATTTCGGGAGAATGCTTGCCTGAAAAGGTGAGTATTCGCCGGAAATCGCAAAGAAGATGAAGAGAAGAGTGAAAGTGTGGATTACAAAGAACCCTCTCCCCCTTTATATACTAATCGCAATTAATGCGATGAAATTAATGCGGAAGAGAGAGAAAACGAAAGTGCAATGAAACTATGACACGTGGCAAAAAGCAAGCTGGCAACAGCTGTTGACAGGACGCATACCATTAATTCCGCGGCCACGCGCCCGAAAAATCGCGCCCACGCGCCTGAAAAAGCGTCTGGAATGACCATGTACTGTCACGTCACCATAACTTCCTGCACGTCCTGACACAGTCAGAAGAAACCGTCGCACGACGTTAAGAAGTTTGGACTGTTCTTATCCTTCCACCAACTCTTCGAATTTCAAAATTCAAAATTCAAAAAGATTCAAAAGTAAGCGGGAAAATACCCCTTACCTTGGAAGTAAAGTAACCGTAAGACGAGCGCGGGTACAGTGTTAAGGCAAAACCCTTCACGTACCTAGCGCTCCGCTGGGAATTGAAACCAAGAAGGATCTTCTGGGCAATGCTTGCGGAAACGGAAATAACATCCCCGCATAGCGGGAACGTCGAGAACTACGTTGTTTGAAGCTCCAGGATGGAATTTGTGGTTTTAACATAATTGATCACTATGTTCAAAACTACCAAAACCTCATGGAGAATCCACACAAGTGGGACTCAACGCTCCTGACTTGCGAGGAGGTTACAGACCTACCCGCATCATACCCAAAGATCAAGCAGGAAACTCGGGAATTTCTGCAAGTGACAAGGACTTCCGCGGGAAGAATCCCCATGGAAAACCTTAAAAAACCCTTTTCAAAAACCCTTTGCTTAAGTCCAAAAGTTCACCTCACTTTATTAAACACTCATGAGAAGAACATTGGACTGGGGGGACTTGAAGAGGTAGGTCCCAGCAGAGCCCAGTTGGACCCGCAAGACTCACCTTGAAGAGGGACGTCTGCGCAGAAACCAACTGGATCCGCAGGACCAACCATGCTCAGAGACGTGATGTCCTTACGCGCAGTACGCAAGCTGTTCCCGCAGGAAATGCCTCCCAATGGTGAAGGACTCCGCCTGTCCCCGCAGCCTCGGATACAAGCCATCAGGGAAGGCCACCCGCGCAGCAAGGCTACACGCACAAGGCACTTAGCTCTCAATCGTTCAGTGTCACCTGAAGGAATGAGCAAAGCCGGGAACAATCCCGCACAAGGGCGGGAGGGGGAATACTCCCGCCCAAATAAGCCAGTCCGTACGATACGGGAAGATCTTCTGTACTGTACCTGACGAGGTATGGGAAAAAGATCTTACTAAAGATACGACAGCTTATTGACAACAGTATGGCGAGCAGCATGCTCCTGTACTGTATCACTATTAGCCGCTGCCTACTCACCAACTACTGCCATACCACGTGCATAGCCGGCAGTTGGTGGAAAAGGAATAGTACACAGCAGGCCTGGTCACTATCAGCCGCTGCCTACCCACCAACTACCAGCAGGGCACGTGCGTAGGCCACTGTTGGTGGAACAGGAATACTGTTGCAGCCGGCCACACCTCCTTGGAAACCTACCTTCGGCTATAAATACCACAAATGGTATGACCATCTCATCTTATCTTGTATCATCATATTATACCTGATATCTGCTCTAGCAATCTCTTAATATACACTTATATTTAAAGAGCAATCTAGTCTGATTCTCACGCGGGAGGGTGGTCACAAGGAGGAACCCCCCCCCCCTTCTCAGTGACAAGCTCACGGTGTCTGTTTTGCAGGTTATCAGAAGAACCATCTTCTCAGGGTCTAACCCCTCGTGGGAAACATCTATCTAACCCCCAGGTTACCAGTAATCTGCCCGGGGTCCGGTTAGTGTTTCTTCAGTAATCTTAATTTGACTGTTTAATATCTGGAATAGGATTGTGATTTGTGATGATGATTGTTTAATGATTTAGGGGTTTGTGTTTAGAAAATGTTTGATTGTGAACAAGATTGGAATTGTGCAAAATTGATTATTCTCCCTCTTTTTTTTAATGAAGGGCTGAACAATTATTTGTTCTTGGGAGTGAAGCATAAGGTCAACATCTGTCACCTTCCTAGGATTTGCCATTATTGATATGCGTATTTATTTTTTTATGAAATATCATGGGACCGTAATAAGGCCGGGCAGAGCGCACCTGGTGTAACCACCATTCTTGTCCCCCACCGACCATAAGCCACCCCCTCCGCATCTTTCACCTTTAACCCACTACCCCCAAATAACGCCTTCCGATGTCGTGTTTAGGACTTTTTTGTTGTTGACTTAGGACCAACTCTTAGCCCACAATGATGAGCCTAGAACACCGTTTGAGGTGATTCTAGGTTTTAATTGGGTTGTAAATCGAGTTCCTCAACTTGGAGAGCAACACAAATGTTGTGTGTGGAAGAGGTACGGATGTGAGAGGGATCAAATTAATTTTGGTTAGGCTAAGGGAAGTGGGGCTTGCTCTACCCCTAAGTGATCCAATATATTTACGGCACGTAGGTGCTGACGTGGCACGTGATCAAGCCCCAGAGGTTGTATGATAGAACCTCAAAATTAAGAACATGAATACTGAAATTAAAATGGATAGTGGCCCGATTCGAGATGGGTGATCTCCAGTTTACAAGGTTAACAAACCCTAATTTTAATTAACATAAACATCGACCCCCAAATAAACGCAGAATAGACTACAAATACTAATCCTACTTAACAGTTATTAAACTGCTCCACTACTCCTATTTTTATGAATTATCTGAATAAGTGGTTTCATATCAATACTTCTGACCCGGAAAATCGACTTTTCCTCAAGTCGGAAATTCCGGAATTGTTTTGCCAAGCAATGAGCCATTCGAATGCAGCTTGATCGGCTTCCTGGATTCCATAACTATCTCAGATTGAATGAATTTGGATATTAATTTTCCAATCTTTAGTAGTAGACAGGGAGTTTTTCAATGGAGCATGGAGTTTAACATGATCTGTCGGCTTGAGTGTTGTGACATGGATGATCCGATGGATGCAAGTGCTCAGTGGGCTAGCAGGTTCATAAAATACTTGGCCTATCTTACTGATGGAACCATGCAGCCCAAAGAATATGGGCTTTAACCACCCATTCTGGTGTTTGGTCAAACCTCTGATTAAGCAATTATGTACATGTTGATCCGCCTCTACGATTACCGCTTGAACACCATCTCATATCTTCAATTGAACATCATCTCCTACATTTAATTGAACACCACCTTCAATCTTCGATTGAACATCATCTCCTATCTTCAATTGAACACCCAAAGATATCAATCTTCGATTGAACATCATCTCCTACATTTAATTGAACACCACCTTAAATCTTCAATTGAACATCATCTCTTATCTTCAACTGAACACCCAAAGATCGATCTTCCTCAACTCTAGGGCTGCCAACAAGGGTTTCTTCATTGATGATATATAGCAGTGGTACGCGAAGAGGGTCATCCTCGGGCCCCTGCGGTTTCTCCACCACCGTGTTTATCAAATCACCATCTGATTCTTCGCTGTTACAGCCATCTTCGTTCACCCAAACTTTAATTTCTTCAACATCGTCCCTAAAAGTGGCAAGAATATCATCTAATTGTGCCGCAATGGTTGCTAATTGATCTGCTAGATTCCGGGTTGTATGCGTCATTCAATTTCCCGGCAATGGAACCAAATGATAGAACCTCAATATTAAGAACTTGAATACTGAATTTAAAATGGATAGTGGCCCGATTCGAGATGGGTGATCTCCAGTTTACAAGGTTAACAAACCCTAATTTTAATTAACATAAACATCGACCCCCAAATAAACGCATAATAGGTTACAAATACTAATCCTACTTAACGGTTATTAAACTGCTCCACTACCCCTATTTTTATGAATTATCTGAATAACTGGTTTCGTTCAGTGTAGTAGTCCAGGTGATCCGAGGCTTGATTGAATTTTTTTTTAAATACTACTTTTTTAATAAAAATTCATTATTTTACATTAATAATAATTTAAAACATTACATTAATAATGATATAAAACATTACATTAATAAATAATTTAAAAAATTACTAGTCTAATACAAGATTATCGGGTCTTCTATCTCACAAATGCTCGACCAATTCATGCCGAAGGTTGCCGTGTATCTCACGGCTCTTGATGATATTTAAGTTGTCAAGTCGTTGTTCATTGGCGATCGTCGATTATTTTCTTGGAATATCACCATGTTAGTTTTGACAAATAGCGTGACCCTCGTCTTCTAGTATCATGTTATATAGGATTACACACGTGATGACGACTTCCGTTATCTTCTCCTTTGTCCAAAATCTTATTGGATTCGCCAACATTGCCCATCTTTTCTTTAGAACTCCAAACGCTATTTCAATATCTTTTCTTGTCGATTCTAGTGTCTTCGTGAAGTACTTTCATTTGTCAGAATGTGGAGACGCATAAGCTTGAACAAGTGTCCCCCATTCGTGGTAAATACCATTAACGAGGTAGTACCCGTACTTGAAGTGTTCTCCATTTGCAAAAAAAGCCCGATTATCGGTGATTGATCGATAACATTGAGGTCATTATTTGATTTGGCAACCCCAAAGAACGCATGTCAAAACCAAAGATCATGTGACGCCACCGCCTCAAGTACAATAGTATGGTCGGGGTGATCACCTCGATGGAATTGACCTCGCCAAGCAGTAGAACACATAGCCCAACCAACATGCATACAATCGAGGCTACCGAGCATCCCGGGGAAACCATGCATTTCATCGTGCACCTCATATATGCGTTGGATATCATACATTATTAGTTTACGTAAGTATCTCCGCTTGTATAGTGATATGACCCCTAAATATAATTATTAAAATTATATAAGTTACATAAATTTTTAAAATTATATAAATAAATGTAAATAATAAAATTATATTAAAACTATATACCTCTACAAAAGTGGCTAAGCGAATCACGTCCAGTCTTTTTAGCCATTTGTAGATACTCGTCAAACATGTCCGGGCCAACACCATACGCTACTTGCCGAAGAGCGGCGGTAAATTTTTTGAGTAGCCGTGAACCTGGGATTACCTCTAGCGTCATCCTTTTTTTGAAAATACTCAAAGTGCTCCGGCAAGTCATTTGCTAAACGCATGAATAATCGTCTAGTCATTCGAAAACGGGTTTTAAAACTTTCCTTGCCATATGCGGGATCGGGGCTAAGATAGTGACGTATCAAAGTTTCATTAGCAGTCTTTCGATCATGAAGACGTGGTTGCCGGAATAATGAGGTTCGGGGGACGTTTTCGATCGATCAAAAAATATATCGTCGTTTGAACCGCTTGACAAATGAGTTCGTCTTCTTCGGAAGAATTGGAAGATGAAGACGATGTCATTTATAAAAATGGAGAGAAATATAGTTTTGGTAGAGGGAAAGTGTGGTTTTTAAGAGAATAAGAGAGAATGAGGTAAGTTTCAACTAAAATGGAGTGTATGGATTAGTATTTATAGGTTGAAAAAACAAAAAAAAACCCAACCATCCAACGCATCTTTTGAGCACTTCCACATCCCGAACGGCTCTTTTGAGCCTCATGGACCGGCTTGCACCGGCCAACCGCGCCCCCGTTTACGCAAAGATGGTAGTGGTGTGCGCGGTTGCCACGTCGTCCGCGTCCCGTGGGCCGCGCCCCACTACCCGCAGGCTTACTTTACACTATGCGAATGCCCCCACTCCTAAGGCAGTATGTAGTGGGCGTCAACATTGAGAAACTTCTGGCGAGAATGAGCGAGAACACCGCCACCCCCCCGGGCAATTTTAGGGGCGATAAAGGGGGGTTATTGTCGCCGGCTTTGTGTGTGTATATATTATTATTATATTATTATGTGTGTGTGATATATATATATATATATGTGTGTGTGTGTGTGTGTGTGTAAATATATATATTAGGCTACAACACCGTTACACCCGAAAAACAAAAACCTACCATTTGCTGACTGTACGCCACATGACGCAAAACGCCCCATTTTGTAGCTCCTCCACTACACATAGCTTAAAGTGAGATTCATTTTTCAAATTATAAACGGTTTATCATTTAGGAAAATTGGATTTAAATAATCCAAATTATTAACTATCGTTCAACAATAATCCCAACTGACAATATAACTAGTGGTAAGTAATCCTAACTTTCAACTTTGTTACCAATAACAATCTAAAACTAAAGGACTACTAACCCCGTTAATTTTTAATTAAACGAATAACCCCTATATTTTACACATTCACCTAAAAGTCCATTAAATTTTTTAATGGGCCAACCTCGTTATATTTATTTATATAATAGACAGAATTACAAATTTTGTCCTTTAAAAAAAGCCAAATTACGGTTCGTGTCCTTTTCTAAGTTTCCTTGCAGGCGGTGTACTTTAAACTTTTTTTTTCTACACGTTATGTCCTTTACGCTAACTGGGTTAGAAAAACTCAGTTAAGTATGACATGTGCCAGACATGTGATGGGCATTTTTGTCTTTTCGTCTACTGGTAGTTATTTATAATTAAAAAATAAATTAATATATTATAACAAAAATAAATAATAGATATTAAATATATACTCTCTCTCTCTCTTCCCGTTTTCTTTCTCTCTCTCTACTCTCTCCCTCCCTCCCTCTCACTACACCAACACCACCACTACCTAACCACCAAACCAACCACCGTTCTATTTCTTTTCTCTCTCATCTCACTTCACACTCCCACTCACACACTAAAACTAAATCCCATCTGGGTTAACCTTAATCATGGAAAAAAAACAAGGGTTTTTCTCCACATTGAAGGACGAGGTAGTACGAGGTTTATCTCCAGGCAGGTCAAGAAACCGGGCTCCCAAACCCGGTCGGAGTCAAAGCGGCTCACCCAACTCGGGCCTGCTCCGGAGAAGAAAAGGCAGCAGCCACCATGCGGGTCAACCCGAACCCGTTATGTCAAGATCCGGCAGCTTAAGGCCATTGGAAGCCCTGTCGCCGCTCCGGGAAGGTCCGGATCCGAATGACCCGGCGGCGGACTTCGCCGGAGACTCGTCGAAAGTGGAGAGGTGGGGCCACTGGATGAAGGGTCAGCTGTGTCGTGCTCCGGCGGGTGGTTCACATATGAAGAAATGAAGAAGATGAACACGATCTGGGTGTGGTGTGATGCTTCAATATATTAGAATATTGATTTTATTGATTTGATTTGTGAGAGGGGATTTGTGGGTTTCTGGGTTTCTGGCCGTCAGAACGAGGGGAATTGACCGTCGTTTTGTGGGTTTCTGGGTGTGAGAGGGGTTTAGGGTTTTGGAAAGAAGGGATTCGACCGGAGTGGGAGTCGACGTCGGAGATGGGAGTCGGCGTCGGAGATGGAGCGGTGGTTGGTGGCGGACCTGTGGTGGCGGTGGTGATGGTGTTTGAGGAAATCCATGGTCGGAGTGGTTGTGGTATGGTGATGGTGGTCTGCAAGAAGAAGAAGAAGAAGAAGAAGAAGAAGAAGAAGAAGAAGAAGAAGAAGAAGAAGTTGCAGGTAGACGAAAAGACAAAAATGCCCTCACATGCGTCTCACGTGAGGGCATTTAACTGACTTTTTCTAACCCAGTTAGCGTAAAGGACAAAACTTGTAGGAAAAAAAAGTATAAAGTACACCGCCTGCAAGGAAACTTAGAAAAGGACACGAACCGTAATTCGTCTTATTTTAAAGGACAAAATTTGTAATTCTGTCTATATAATATAAAAACCTAAAAAGTAGTAACCATGTCTTACAATCTCCATCTCCGTGTATTTCTAACCACGAACCACAACCACCAACCCGACCCCGACCACCATTGCTCCTCGCCACTACCACCTCCGGCCGGCGACCACCAACGTGTGTCGCCACCATGTCCAATTTTTTTTTGCTCTCTTTCTAACTATCTCTCTACCTAATCCGTCTACCACCACCCCTTAGACTCTATGCTTTCTGACGAGCGGCCAACAATCACCTTCGTCCAGCTATCTTCTTCCACATAGACTCAAGCCTACCAATTCTCCCCCCCCCCCCCCCCCGCCGACGCCCTCACATTCCGGCAACATTTACATATATTCCATTTGACCGACTCCGGCCACCACTTATCAATTCAATCAACACTTTTTTACCCTAAACGCCGCCCTGTATAAACCCATCGATTCCTGCCATAAGCTTCATCTGCAGTAGGGTTAGTGTTTCTCAATTCTGAAATCGCCTCTCTAGCCTAAAAATCGTTTCTCCATTGTCGATTTAAATGCTAGGGTGGTGCACGGAGGTTGAGGCAACCACTGGTGGTGGCGACATTCAATGGTAATTCAGGCGGGTGGTGGTGATCGGAAATACAGAGGTTTATATTATATACATACATATTTATGTATGTAATATAAATCTGTATATTGTAAAAAAGTTTAGACGGCCCATTAAAATTTAATGGTCATTTAGGTGCATGCGTGAAGTATAGGGGTCATTCGTGTAATAAAAAATTAACGGAGTTAGTAGTTCGTTAGTTTTGAATTTTTATTGGTAATAAAGTTAAAAGTTAGGATTGTCACTAGTTAGATTGTTAGTTGGGATTATTATTGATTAATAGTTAATAATTTGGATTATTTAAATCCAATTTACCTATAATTTATGAAATGGATTGTTTCGAGCAAACCTGGATACTTTAGTTACTTTATTTTTATTATTTTCTTCATTGCTCATCACATCGAAACCAAGAGAGGGAAGATCTACATTGCGTCATGCAGACGTTCTTGTGTTTGGCTAGGCAGGGGGTAAGCATGCGTGTGTCGATCTCACTGGGGTGTCCCCATTGGTGGGGCTGAGAGACAGTGGCTTCGTTCCGAGACAGGCGGTTTTGAGGGCGTAATCTAGGAAGGTTGCTAAGCATGAGGCAGCGTGTTTGGAGAATCAGCACGTGTTCATTCCATTTGCCTTCGACACATTTGGATCCCTAGCTCCCGAAGCGGTTCGCTTTTTGGAGCGGGTGCAGAAGCTGGTCCACAGTGACTCGTAGAGCCCAAGGAACCAAGGATTGATATTTAGTAAAATAGGCTTTGCGATCCAAAAGGGGATAGCGGCGCAGCTTGTTACTCGCTTATCCATTATCCAGATGTAGTTTGGTATGTGTTAAATGTTAATAAAAAATTTTATTAAAAAGTGTTACATAAACTCATTTACTTGTTACACTTGTTATGAAAGATAAATGATAAAAAGGATTAAAGAAACAAACATCATAAAAAGACTTTTTTTCAGCTACAGCTATAAGTTATTTACGAATGAATATTTATCATGTTAACCCAAAATACAACATGAACACGACAAAATTTATATACAACTTGTGTTTGAATTCACACAACCCAAATTTTGTTGGCACGCACAAACACTACATGAGCATTTATATCATTTGATACATTATTATAATAACGTATAAAGATTATATAAAACAACAAAAATATAAAGGGTTATTGGATTTTAAATGTCATTCTAAGTTCTACCTAAACAATATTCTGGTTAGTTTTAGAGTAAAAATGTCATTCTATCAAAATTCAGGTGGTAAAATGAAAATTTTGTTCATATATGATATATCCCATCACACTCCACCCCACCCTCTCGTTGCATTCACCACTCCATCACAGCCGGCTTCCACCGCCGCCGCCCTCCATTGGTTCAGTTCACTGGAACATTGTCTTGTGCCACAAGCTCAAGACCAGTATTAGTATTGAATTTGAGCGACAAAGATATTGCTAATAAAAATTATTTGTCGCAGTCAAACTCCGAGATTTCTTTCTATTTTAGTTTACCATAATAAGTTATTTAAAGGTAACAAGTAAATGTATCCGCGCTTTGCGACGGGCCGAGTTGGTAACATATTTTTTTGCATGTTAAAGACCTCATTTTCTCGTTGTGGCGGTATTTTCCGTTGGCTTCGTTTTGCACATTACGTCTTAGCTTAAAATTCATAATTTATGAACAACAAAAAGAAACAATATACAGTAAAAACTCTATAAAATAATACACTTGGGACCATCAAAATGTATTAATTAAAAGAGTTATTAATTAATCGATAAATTAATAATTATTAATTTATACATTAATTAATATTTTATTAATTTATAGTAGAATACTTAGTTTACAAACACCTTTCAAACTTCCACTTAATTATTGTATACAATGCATGTATATCAAATGAACGGCCTATTTGAAAGAAACCTTCAATCTCCCGCCTTCGCGAAACGAAGCTATTAAAGCGGCAATCACATTGAATAATTTCTTGTTGAGTTATGAGAAAACAACACCAGAAGTTCTTACCATGCTAAGAAAATTAAAGACGAGATTCAAGGGGAAATTGATTTCAACAAAAAACAAAAGACAATTGAGTCATTTTTCAAGAAACCTTCATAAATCATTCATGTAATAAGCTATATATAAGGAATTATTAATTTATATTTTATATGGGGTCTAAAGAAATTACTAAAAACGTATTATCTTATAATTTTAGCGAATTATTAATTTAGCACCCTGTCCCCGAGTCGGGACCGGCAAAAAACATTATCTTAGAGAGTTTATTAAATAATCGAGTATTAATTTATCGAGTTTCTACTGTATATATTTAAATGCAGCGCGTTAAAGCACGAATAACATTGGTGTATCATTGTATGTACATAGGCTTTTTTATGTATCAAACTACAAAGGTGTTCCGCTTTCATGTCAGACCCAACTAAGAATTATCACCTGTAGGAACTTGAGTTAATTTGGTATGCTGGATTAACACTTGAAGGAACTTGGATTAATTTGATATGCTGGATTAACGACAATGCAGGATAAATTGCAGTTGCTCGTCATGTAACTCAGGATAATTGATTTCCTTGGTGTTTTTGTTTGATGCTACAAGTGATAACTATAAAAATAATAAGTAACAGAAGTATAAAAACTTTAAAAATAAAACATGTCATTTATCTTAGTAAATTAAATGAGATATGTTGAAAAATGTTAATTCTTACGTTTTGTAATGAGGGTAAGCATTGCCACAAATATCCCACCACTACACTCTCAAATGCGGTTCCACAATATCCAATAAAGGTCTTAAATCCGATCTCCTGTATATGATATTGTATGAGTATTCATATCAAATTTTTAATTTTGAATTATTTACATTCATTGGTGTGTTTGGTACAGTAAAGATCAGCCAGACTAATAAAAAATGATGAAAAAACCATGACTCATGTAAATAAAAGTTTGGAAATTTGCTAATTACAAAAAAGAAAAACTTAAACATAAGCAAAGTAGCATACCTTAGCAAGTAAATCTGCAAATTGACATGTAAACAAATTCAGTATGATCAATGAACTCTGGCTCATGCATCGAATCGGGAAACTCTGTATATATCACAAGTAATCAAAATTAATAATCTTACTTACAAATTTGGAAGATGTACACATGCATAGCATGCCTACGCATCATTCAAAACTCTCTGTGAATGCAGAATATGTTTATGCTTTAATCTTAAGAAATTAAATCTTAGTTAGAACTCTTTTATGTCCAACATAACAGCCCATATAAATATATTACAAAAACATTACTGTATATAATATTGACTTGCAAATATATGTGCATGTTTATATGTACCATGGTCCATGAAAAAGCATAGCCAAGTGGAGGAAATCCTCATTCTTATAATCTTTCCAATGTTTGATTTAAGTTTTATTTAATAGTTCACAACAGTCTCATCTTCAGTTTTCTAGTTCATTGTAGTCATCTTTCATTAAATTTATTTACACAAATTTTATTATTTACCATAAACACACGCAGCAACAACAACAAACAGTACATAAGTAATTCGAACATGTTGATTGCATAAAGTATCATACAATGGTCATAAATCTCACAACTATACAAATCCTACCTCAACAAATTTGACTAAATATCAATCACAAATTAAAAGAAGTAAAATTAAACAATGATTAGATAGGAGTAAATGTTTAATTTGAAAGATCCATTAAAACCATACATACTATTATTACCTTAATTGCAAGAGAATAAAAAGGAATTAAACCATACGCTACTAAAATTAAACTTGCGAGATGATGAAATTATACCTGGAAATCGGTGTTCTCTACAAAAGAGTGTGGTTGGTGTCCACTTCGCCATCACCGGCCGGAGGCCATGGGCGACTCCTTCATCGTCTATCACCTGCTCCCCTCTGTTTCACTCCGGAGAGAGATAAATCCAAGAGAACAGAATCGGAGGTCGAGGGTGGTCACATAAACCCTAAATCGACTGTACTTACTCAGTTACTCGTGTCTTTAGGGAGGAAATGAAAATTTGGAAAGAAAGTAAAAGAAACGATGAAATGATGGTGGAAGGTGCTAGAATAAGCTGGGAAATGTTATAGAAGTATATGTGAAAATAAGCTTGTAAAACATGCTTCAGAAATTGTACAATTTGCTACAGTGCATTTCATCTCACAAACCATTGATGCCTTTTTAAATATATATATATATATATAATATAATTTGCTTGCATCTCTCTCAAAATCTGTGATGTATGAGTTTCAATTTGACCAGTTTGTTGTGGGCATTTAACCAACCACCTGGTGGGCATGTTTGCATTTGGATGAATCACACTTTTGGATGTCTGGTTTGTGAGATTTTTGGATGTGTAGTTAATGTAGGAACTAGTTTTGAAAACAAGGAAGTGGTTGGTGCGATGATGTTGGTGGAATGATGGTGGTGTGGTATGGGATAAAGGTGAGAGAGAAAGATATAACTTTATTAGCAACCTAACATAACCCAACTTTTTAACAAAAAACGATTTTCTCTCTTTCATATATATAACCCAACCTAATCATACTTTTTTTACTTTTATTCACAACCCAACCAAACCAATTATTTTAATACATATATATCTTACTAGGTTTAAATTATTCTATAAAATTTATTAAAACTAAAAAAAAATGTTTATTTTTTTAAACAATATTATTTTAAGCATAAAAAATTATTAGAAAAAAATAATATCATAATTCTATAAAAAAGGGCTTGAATTTTACATATGATAATATTAAAAAATACATATTTTTAAAAGTGTTTTGTTTTTAATAAAATTTATATAAAAATATGCATAAAAATAAACTAAACAAGACAGTGTTTTTAGATATTTAAAATAAGTTAAATAATATAAATTATTAAATAAAATCAAATTATATAAAAAAACAAATTGTTTTAAAGAATAGAAAAGAATATTTAATTTAAAGGTGGGTTGTGACTTAGGTTGAGGTTATGACCTAGGTTAGGGATGAAAATGATTTAATCTTTTTGTTTGTTTCTTAAATAGTGCCACCAATAAAACTAGTCAGAGATGGCGATGGAGTGCTGAATCAAACAGGACCGATAGGCTTTCAACCAAAATTAAATTGCTAAACTTTTATCATTTGCTGATGAATCACCAGATGAAAATGATGATAACGACAAAAAGAATAAAAAATAAGACTAATCAACAGGCAAATGATGTAAAAAAAACATCTTGGGCAAAACTTATACGAAGATAATTTTCTTCAAAATAAAAGGGATAAATGAATACCAATTCAAATAAACTGGTCACAAATAAACTATAGTCCGCTTAAGCTATATCCTTGATGAAAACTGTTTATCTAAACAAATAGTATTCAAGGCTGCAACTAGTAGATAATCGGGGCCAACAAAGTTCTCACTTTTTCTTTTCTGCGCCTCCACCGGACCTGCAAATGACTCATAAAATTAGTTATAAAAACAGCAAATTAAACACAACACAATTCAAACAAAAACAAATTTTTTACATTTAGCATTTTGGATTAGATCAAGAAAATAAAGCAAAAACAAAGAAAAATACCTCATCTTGCGAAGAACGCTTGACATCTCCTCTCTCTTCTTCTTTGCCCTCTTATGGGTACCCAATTTTCTCTTGGCCACCTTGAGAGCACGCTTATCCTTTCCAACTTTCAACAACTCAGTAATCCTCTTCTCGTATGGTGCAAATCCAGCAACCTCCCGAATCAAATTCCTCACAAAGTGGACTCGTTTGCTTGTTTTCTATACAAAAATAACAATCTTCAGTATCACATCATTGATAAGCCAACAAAAAAAAACAAAATCACAAAATTTATAGTCTACCCCTTTTCTGTCCGATGGGCGAGGAGCCAACTCCTTCTTGGTGACAACATGACCCTTGTTCAATCCAACAAAAAGGCCTGTATTCGGCTGCTTCGGAGCCATTACCTACATATAATGTAAAAGCATGTCACTTTCACAATCATTTAAACAAAAAGACCATATACAAAACTAACTAACTTAATTTATAGCTTGCTAAACCGAATCATCAAGTGCATTTATCAATAGTCTAATATAAAAAAATAAACTCTATTCTTAGGTTAAACCAAATCTAAACCTGAACTTTCCAACAAAAATATTGATCCATCCTGAATATGGTTGTAAAAATTCCGCCTAGGCGTCGATTATACGCTATGGTCAACAACAGTTAAAATTCAGAATTTTTTATAAAAAATTTGGAATTTATAAGTAAATATATACACACAAATTCCAATCAGTTACAGATTAATCCAAGACAATCGATAGCCCCAACCCCACCGCCCAACTAGCACTAGCGATTTCTAGAGCACTAGTATTGAGATTCTAACTACAACTAATGATAGGAAAATCACCGGTAACGAATAGAATTTTAATTCGAATATAAAATGGATAGATCAACGGCTCGTTTTCGGATACAGATACACCACCGAAGCAAACTGAAGGGCGTCTAACACACGTTTAAGATGCAGAAATCACCACCTAAACTTATGATTAGATTCCAAAGATCACCATTCAAGTTGCCACACTTGAACTAGCATTGGAGAATTAATTTAAACTACTTCTTACATTCATCAGTAGGTACATAAGGAAATTGGAAACAATTAAACTGCTACCCATGTTCCTAGTCTTTAAGAAATAAAAATTAACTTCTACCCACTAATTAAAAAGACACGTTAAATATTAAAAGAAAAGAACTATTTTAGTAAAATAAACAACTTGAAAATTAAATATGAAGCTACTCCATGAAATGTGGATTGGATAGCTAGGAGTCTTCACGCCGGTTTGCTTTTCGACCCATTTAAATGTAATTTGAACCACTGATAACCTGGCATTCGATGACCCGTTTGCACCAATGACTAGCGATTTAAATCTGTAGCGTTGTTCCGGGTCACACTTGCTATCACCTAACTACCTACCATAAGCTTTCTATCAAACCCTAATAACAAAATGCAAATTGTACACTTTATTCAAACACAAGACATCCGAGATACACACACACACACACAAAAAAAAACTCATTTTCCTTAAGTTTGATTTACATCTGCGATTGCCAAATCGTAATGTGAAAATTTTAGCAATTGGCGACATATGAAATCAAAATATACAAGCTTCAGCATAAGATTTAGCGGATTATGATAATCAATCGTTGGAAGATTCAAACTCTAGAGTTAGAAGATTCAAACTCTGGAGTGCATGAAGAAGCATACCTCGGCGTGCGGCGAACGGAGAAAACGATTAGGGTTTCAGTTTAGGGCTCTATTTTATAGTGAGCATCGCTTCTAAACTTTTGGGCTTTCATACTAGTCCAGTAATATTATTGTCAATATGGCTTTTACACTTCACTACATGGGCTCGCCCAGCACGGCCCATTCACATCAAGAAACCTAAATAAGAGGTGTAATAAAACCCGGGTTCGGACCCGACCCGATGGTATGAACCAGGCTTCAGTTTCTCCCGGACCCGGAACTAGTTCCACCGTTACCTAGTCAAAACCCGGACCCCACCCTATAAAAACTCGGTCAACACCGATCAAAAACCAGATCATACCCGGATTTCCCACCTGACCCGGTTCTTGACTTTTGTTGAGCATACCCAGAACAAGTTCCTGCTCGGTTCCGGTTCTTGAAAAAAAACACCAATTTTCGATATCGTCCGGGAAATATATCATCTAGATATGGCGGGCGATCATAGGCTTTTGTAACGATCGATAATCCGAAAAAGAATTGTGGCGTGACTAGGTTTGTTCAACGGTTCGGAACCGCAAGAACTGAACCAGGACATAAAACGAATGAAAATGTATCGAGAACCGAAACCTTTTGTAGTAAACCAGTAAGTCGGTTCTCGCTAATCGTTTTATGTAAGAACCGGTTTTGTCGTTTATTTATCAAATGGTTGTGCAAACTATTCAAATTGCAAAACAAGTTTAGCTAATTGTATATCTTCTTTCACGGTAAAATCAATTTAGATTACAATATGAACATCCATTACTCATTTGATTAAAACCTAATTGTTGACGAAGGTGGATTAACTTTTACTTTTATATGGACCCTATTGTTTTAGATTTGGTTCGGATTGACATATAAAGTGAGAACCGGATTAGACCTAAATTGGTTCAGCCATGACAGGTTTAACCTTTTGGATCACTTTATTAAAAATTTGGGTCTCATTGAAAAAGTATATCTGTTGTTGCTGTAAAATGCAGTGTTTTAAAAACTGGTTCAAACTGGTCGGTTGAACCAGTTAAACCGGATTTCGCACATCATGCCGGTATTTTGAGTCCGGTATTTTTGGCCGGTTTGCTAGAATATCATACCGCCGGTTTTGTCTAAAATACCGGTTTTTACCGGGAAACCGGTTTTATGTCCAAGACATTGTTGATATTTGCGGCCCATATTTTTTCAAAATTACTTTTAACCCAACAATTAGCATTTAAACGTGTAAAACTTAGGACTATTTTTTATAAAATTGAGTGCTTTTGCATTATTTTTGTAATATGGATTAACTTTTGATTATTTTTTGTCATATAATCATTTATTTTGGGTTATTTTTGGATTGAAATTATATTTATAGGAAATTATAAGGTAAATTATTCAACCGGTTGAAACTTTCGGTATAATCCGGTTCAACCGGCTGTACCATTTTTTAGTCCAATCCGGTATAAGTAAAATATCGATTTTTAAAACATTGGTAAAATGTATGTATACAAGGTTGTGATGATCAACAACAATATGTACAGATCTGAAGTGGTGTTTGGGATTCTTTATTTTACATCCTTATAACTTTTTAGTAAGTTAGTTAAGTGTAATTTAGTAACTTTTTTCTCTCACACCAAAAGTAATCACAAACACCGTATTGCTTTTTAAAAAGCTAATAAATTATAAGTGAGTGAAAATAAGTTAATAAACAATCTTAAACATCCCCAAGTCTCAAAAGTTGCATTTACTATAAGACATACCGGATATCTTTTTATTCGATATATAAGACATTTGTTCACGTTCTTAAATGTAATCGATTTATAGTTGGATTAATGGGGTACAATGCCCACTGATCTAGATTCTACACTTTTTATACATATATTTTGAGTGCAGTTCTTAAGTTATATGGTCTACACTTCTTTTATATGTTTTAGCTAATATGGTTATTAGGTATTAGATGGAGCCGGAGCTGCTCAATTTTGATTTCAAATTTTGATTGCAATAGTTTAGCCGGTTTTTGAAGGGTATGTCATGTCGTATCTATCCGTAATATATATAAACGAAACCATAAAAATCTTATATGTCGCGATGTGGTTGCTCCTTTTTTTTGGAATCGTCAGATTTGCTTGACTTGTAAATAGAGGTTTCTCATGCATTTGACCCGAATTCACGGGTATGGGTCTTACCAAACCCAAATATTCCTTAAACGGGTTATAACATCTCATTAAATTAAAAAATATTCTCACCAAATTATTGATGTGAAAAATCTATAAAATTGGATATACTAAAAATTATTATATGATTTTTTAAAAAGATATTATTTATAATTAAGAAACAATTTTATAGTAAAAAAATAAGGGAGTTTTGGGCCACCAAACCTAGATAGCTTTTAAACCGGGTTATAAAATCTTAATTATTTGAGAAACCATTTTATCATCAAACTCTAAGTATATTATAAATTTCCTTACAATAAATAAAATTAAACTCCAAAAAAGTATATAAATATTAAAAATGAATAATGTAAAACAGCCCCCGTAATACGGGGGATAAAAACTAGTTTTCAAATATAGAAATTGAGGGTTGAGTTATTTGACGAAAGTTATCAAAAATGAGAAGTACGGGAAGTAATAAATAATTAACATATGTCAAGTTGTGATCAAAGGGAAAAAGGGTATTAAAGTAATAATACATGTTTTCTTTCTCCACATGTCAATCATCCATCATTTTAAAACGTCTATAATATTTTTATATGATATTTTTTTAAATCATCATAATAACAAGTGTTTTTTATATTTAATACGAGTATGACTTTGTTATATAAAAATTAAAACAAAATTTACGTCATTGTGTCTTTTTCGTCATTGGTTTTTTTTGTCATTGTATCTTTCAAATCATCATTGTGTTTTTTTTAATGTTGATAACATCATTGTATAATAATAATATGCAATTATAATGATAAAATAGCAACAAATTATATAATTCATAAAAACAATGATGAATACATATTACACAATAACCATAAACGTAAAATAAAATGGTGAATACATATAACACAATGACCTAAAACGTAACTATAACACAATAACCGAAAACGTAAAACACAATGAAAACTACATATTACACAATGACATGAGCGTAAAACACAATGGTGAATACCTATAACATAATGACCTAAAACGTAAAACACTATGGAACTACATATTACACAATAACATGAACGTAATACACAATTAACGTAATACTCTTTTTCTCAAATTAAGTAAATGCTACATGTCAATCTCGACAAATGACAATGACCGTAATACATAATGAATAAGGGGCTGTTTGGTAAGTGCTAAACCATTAAGTGCTGAATCAGTAAGAGGTCTGAATGATTAAGAGGCTCTGAACCGGTAAGTGATGTATCAGTAAATGTTGTTTGGTTCCGAACTTAATCTAGGCAACAGAAAACTTTGACTAAGTCGTTCAGGTCGTGACAGATACCAATAGCCAATCATAATAAAGCAAAATATTTTAATAATAAAAGCCTGACTTTTTTTAAAAAAAGTTATCTTTTATTACATAATCAATGTTTACACGTGCCATAAGCACGGTTTATTACACGCCTAGTGTCCACTCTTATTCAAACACAACCCCAACTCTTTTTCCATGTCGCCTTGAAGCCATCACTTACTTGAAAAGCATATTAAAACGTTCGTCAACACGAATGTTGGTGAGTTCTCTTTATTCGAAAATAGTTTATATATATATATATATATATATATATATATATATATATATATATAATGAAAGTATGACAAACGAAAACTCAATTCATCATGAAAATCATAGTAAACAACACTTTATCAATTTATCATGAAATAGTAAACGAACACTTATAAATCTCACAATATAATGGTTTAGCAACCATTATGCCATAATTTATTACCATAAGCAACGGCAATATTTAGTCTTCACCGTTCTTTAACATTGGTAATTAAAAACTTTTAAAATTCACAATAATCAAATTTGCCATGAAAACGTAGCATTTTATCTTTTAAACAAATCGTATTGTTGTAGACGGGCCAAGAATACAACAAGTGTATGACTATCAAAATTGATAACTCGAAACATACCATACTCAAAATATTCCCACTTTTAACCCAACGCGATTGAAAGTGGGGGGGAGGGGCACCCTGATAGATCTACCAACATTTCTGTGCCCTTATTAATTCGGTTAACAGTTATTTAACCACATTTTGACTCATCCCACTTTTTACACGGGTTGTAAAATAAAATGTTTTTTAAAAACTTCAATAAAATCGATAAAAGAATATGTTATTCCCCCAAAACACAATGAAAACATTCCACTTAAAAACGACGGGTTTTAGAGAAACTTAAAGTCGAATCTTTTCGTCCAAAATCGTGCGTCCTATGTTAGTACATGTTTGTTAATAAAACTTGGTTTGAATTTAATTTTTTAAAATCTTTTATTTATTTAATCTTAGTTTAATGACCACACAAGCACACAAACACATAACTCCTATCTAACAAGTTAACAAGTAAGTACAATTCGGGTTTAGTTAACTATTGTCTTAATAACTAATTTATTAATAAAATACATATAAATAAATAAGTGAATAAAAATAAAACAAAATATTAAAGTTTTAGTTGTTGGAATTTTTTAAAAAAAATATATAATTATTAGTTATAATTGATTTTTGACTGTTTTGTTGGTTTTGCAGATTTCGCGTTTAACGAACCGGTCGACTTTCGTATAAAATATTACTTTTAAATCTTTAAAAACACTTGTTACATATATATTAGTTAAGTTTTAGGATTTTTTTTTATAAAAATATTTTATTTTTCATTTTAGTTATTATTTTCTTAAAATAGTTTTAACGTTTTCGTGGCGGTTTTCGCGACACGAACCGTTAGGACCAAGTTTTGTTGTCTTGTCTTCTTTTCATATATTAACTTATGTTACATATGAGTATTTTACAACTTTAGGGGTTGTTTTAAAGAATTCCCTAATTGTCGTGTCGATTCGCGTTTAAAAGCCGATTTTTCAACCGTTAAAGTTACCGGCAAATAATTTAAACTAAATAAATCCACACCAATTATATTATGAACTAAATATACATATTATAACATATAATTCACTTATTATTTCCAGCGTTGACCACATAATATCATATAGCACATTTTAACAAATTTATGTTCCTAAATTCGTATCTTAAATTTACTAATAATGGCAATAATCAAACTTAGCAATTTAAATATGAAAAAACATCATCATAACATCCAAAAGACATATTCTTATCATCATCATGGTCATCACAACATGCCAAACTTGTACTTTTCAAATATATTTTATATTCTTTTTAGAATGTTTTAACATGCATGCCTAATCATGTGTGTTTATTCAAATCAAACAATCAAGCATATGATCATTTCCATCATCATATAATCTTCAAATCATCTTATCAAGCATTTAAAAGTTCAAGAATCTCATCATTAACTAGTCAACTTATGAATTTTCTAAGTGTTCAAGCCACAAAGTTTCTAGTTATAGTAACTTTTTTATTCCAATATTTTTTTCTAATCCAAGCTTACAATTATAATCAAGTATGATTCTTATCTATCTCATTCAACTAGTTTGATTAGGTTTCATGCAACCTATTTTTCTATTAAATTTTGATTTTTCTGTTATTCAAGTTACAAAGTTTCTATTTCTAATAAGTAGTTGACAAGTAATGCATACAACAATCCAGAAGACACTTTGATGATGTATTCTATCATAATTCAAGTTGGTAACTCATCATCTATCAAGATTATATATATTAAGCATTCATAACAACAGGTCTGTCACTTTTACCCGAAACCCAACCCGAAAAAACTCATACCAGAACCGAAAAACCCGAACCCGAGAAAAGACTAACCCGAAACCAAACTAACGTAATTCGGGTTGGTTTTCAGGTTTGATTTATAAGTTTCGGGTCAACACGAATAAACTTTTAGTTTTGAAATTAAATATATGTTTAGGTATAATAGACTTAGTCTTAGGCACTAAGGTTATCAAAATCTGACCTTAATCGATTGTTGTCATTCCAACTATTATGGATCGATTGTTTATTATTAATTTATGTTTTTCGTTTAACCAAACCACGTCCGATTGAAGAATATTATGGTTCGAGTTAGTTACTTAGTTTTATTCTTCTTTTTAATTGTTTTATCAAGCTATGTTCGTTTATTATTTGATTATTTGTGTTACAAGAAAAGTAGAATATGTTGTTTTAACTTTAGCATTAAGTTTTTTAATTTTTTTGGTTTGGTTTTCTAGAATACTTAAAACCCGATTAACTCACCCCTAAAAAACCCGAACCCGAAAAACCCATGAGAGATTTGGGTTGGGTTTCGGGTTAAGATTTAAAACTTTGAAACTCGAAGAACCCGACTCGAAAAAGCCGAAAAATAAACCCGAAGAACACCCCTACATATCAAAATCACAATCTCAACTATGCATCCAACAAAGCTTCCTTTATTAGGAAGTTAACAATACTCTACAATCTATCTTTGAGTATTGTCTAAACTAATATATTAGGAATTCTCTAACATACAACCTATCATCAATATCAATTTTCCAAATTCATCAATCAATAATAATCATCAATTTCTCCAAGTTATTCAAGTAAATCCATAAATGGATAAATTTCCAATTTATGAACAACTCTTTCCTATTAACAATCTCATTGATCATCAACTAGAATCCATCCTATCATCAAGCTCATTTATTAAATTCATCCATAATTTACCCAATTTATCCAATTACTAAATTTAATTAACAATAGCATCTCTAATCTATTTCAATAATTCAAGGGTGAACTTTATGATGAATTTATGCATGTATGTGAGGGTTCATACATACGACCATATATACGAACGCATGCATCCACAAGCTTTAAATCTCCAAGATCAATCTTAACCCAAGTATACACAATCTCATCTATTCAAACATAGAAATCTACCTTTAGCTACATTACTTGGATTTTGATGATCCTAGGATGATGAAATGGATGATCTTTGTGTGTGTGATGCATCCTTCTACTTGAATCTTTCTCCTAGGTGCCTAATTCCACCGTTGATCTTGATCTAACTTATGTGTGATTAGTGAAATTTGAATTTTGAATAGAGTGTGTGTGCATGTGATCGCCGTGTATATAGAGAGAGTGGAAGGGAGTATAGGGTTGATGAGTTGGTTAATAGAGTGTTAGGTGGTTTATCTCATGTGTTTACAACACATTATGTCTAGGTTAGGAGGTAATGATTGGAGATTTGAGATGGTAAAGGATGATTGGGAGAAAGAGAGGTGGAGGATGTAAGGTGGCACAAGGGGGCCGACCAAGGGGGGGGGGGTAGGAGGTGAAGGGTTGGGTTATAATGTAGTTTGTTTGGTGATTCAGTTTAACGTATTCGAGTTGTAGATAATCAACCGGATCCCGTTTTTAGTTAATTTTGTCAGACTTTGAACGAAATCAAATTCCTGACAACATAGACTATAGAAACTATTTTTCTAAAAATAGTTGGTGTCGGGTCCTTTCTGTGTCCTATACTGACTTTCGTTTGCTTATTTTTCAGTTTTTGTGATTCGAGCCTTCTAAAATTATGTTTATACATTATCTCTAATGTTTTAACATATATTTTGAATTTTCGGGGTCATTTAATCATATTAGTGATTTATTTACTTTCAGGCCAGCCAGCCGAGGTTATTCCACGTAATGCTCGTTACGTGGCAAGATTTGGACTTTTTGTTGACTTTGCAAGATCTTAAATCTTAATAAGGAAACATTTTATTCATATAATGATAGTTTATTGCTAATCACTGTTACATTAGCGACAAATTTTTGCCAAGTGTTACAGATTGGGCCTCTGAATGACTATGCAGAATGACTATTTTACCCTTCTAAACGATTTCGTGCTGAATGAAATGATTCTGTTTAGTTAGAGTTCTGAATAAATATATTGAATAACCAAACTTTCGTTATAACTGTAGGTTCCCAGCCGGATCTACACGGAATATCTCGTTCTACGTAGGTGCGGAATCCCTACGTAAGACGTTACGAGTGTAGAAGACGATACGAGCTAACACGATTAAACACACGTTACAATAAACAAAGACACATTGTATTGCAACTGGAAACACGTGATATCAATCACCAACACTGGACAACTCGATACAATGAATTACTTATTGATTCAGCCGTAACCTAATCTATATATAACACGACAACTTCGCCTGGCATGTTCAGGCGAAGTTGTCACTAACTTCGCTTATCTAACAAGTTCGCCTATATCAGCGAACTTGTTAGCTAACTTCGCTTAATACAAAATACTAATTCAAACGACTCGATTACAGACACTATATACTGAACTACTGACATCATGCACCAACAATAACCAACCAAAATACATCTTAAAACAAATTTTCATTATAACCAACCAAAATACATCTTAAAAATAGTTCTCCGAATGCATTGACACAAATAACTTAACAATACACCCACAAATAACAAATCCCCCTAAACATCAAACGAGGCTTGACCTAAATTTAGACAAACAATAACACCCAGTTTTAAAACAACTAGTAATCGAATCCGTGCATTGATTGTTTATATTTTCCAAAAGTGAGGTTTGTTCTTCAATCCATGGCCAAAAGGGTGTTGTGTTTATCCAACGTGATTCAAAGTTGAAATTAGAGATAAAGTAATTTTAAGGTGAGTATGCTATACATGGGTCTTACCTATGAGTATTTACCAAGACCTGAGACTTGCTTGTAGCTACTCATAACTGGAAAATGTATGATTAGTGTACCCGTGATAAAAGAATAATATATGAAGTGTGTGTTATACTTCAATAATTCAACTAAAGCATATTATTTTATCAACAAAAAATATACTAATATACTAGGATAAAAACCTAAGTAAGATTATAGCCAATACAACAACACTAAATATCAGTTCATAAACAACTACATTAAGGTCAATAGAAATCCCAATTATAACAATAATGCCTAATGCAACGCCACAACATATTGGGTCAAAAAGAACTCAATTAGGGTAGCAACTCACTTAAAATAATGAAACCACAACTAAGATCAGGCATGACCAACAACACCAAACAAAATAAAAAAGGGTCGGATCACATAAACTAATCTCAATATATAGTTTTGATGGCAATATTTTCAATTACAAAAACCTACAACGAACAACTATACTATATTAACACGTAATATAAGACACATTTTTAAATGACAACGAAACTTCCCCAATCACAAATGCAAAAGGACAAACAAGCATATTCATGTTAAAATACCAATAAAAACTAGCCTACAAACAACAACGAAAGCATCGACGTTTCATCAAGCAACTGTCTTGCACCAAAAAAGAACACTATTTAAAGGTCTAATATAATAGGGAAAACACCTAATTTGTATAAACTATGATACATTATACATTCAGTGTAAACCAACAAACTTGTGTATTAGATTGGCCACACTTGTTTATTTCACTTACATGTTTTAAAACACTGAAATTTATAATAAATTAACTTGATGTAAGGTTGTAAAGAATCCATCCCATAATATTATACACAAATTATTTATAAAATTCTAATTATAATGTACAAAGCTCTAAGGCTTTAATTACAAAACTCACTTTGAATATGTTTTTGACTTATATAATCTGACATTACTTTCCATTTTGCTTCACTGGTTTTGACAAATTGTTGATTGTTTATAAGCAAATCATCATACACAAATCATAAACAATTCAATTAAAAAAACACACTGCATATATTCACGGCAACAACATATTTGTTATCAGGAAACACAATGAATTACGGGGAGAGACTAGAGAATGATTGTAGCAACGACTGAGATTAGATAATGATTGAACACATCGACGATGGTGATAAAGAAGAATAGTGGTAGCAGTAGCGATGAAGGAGAAGGAAGAAACAGTGGTGAGCGTGGGTATTTAGGTCTATTTTTCATTCAGACTTGTTTAAATGCTTAATGGGTAAGAGGTTAGACTGAATCATCCAGTTGTGTTAATTAGTTAACCAAACACACATATGTCTTACCGAATCAGACATGAGCCTCTAAATGGGTCAATCAGTATGACTTCGGTCCGCTTCATGCAGCCGCTACCACGGTTGTCATGGCTGACCAGACACCGAAACTTCCCCGAAGAATACTGACTGATGTTATCGTTAAGGTGGAAGATTTTTATTTTCCAGTTGAATTTTAAGTCCTCGATTATGACTCGGGTGAAACGACCATACAGCCTACGGTTATCCTAGGTAGACCATTTTTGGCCATCGCAAATGCCAAAATTAATTGTTGAAACGGTATCGTTGACATGGCATCCGGTAACCATAAGCTGAGAATTAATGTTTTCACACGTGGAGATAATTCTCCAGTCGAAGACGAGTGCTTCATGTCCGATGTCATTGACAAGTGCATCCCGCTATACGACTCTGTCGTCAACACAAATGGCACAGCGGAGACGTGTTTTTTGTTTGACAGGTTATAGGTGGAAACATACAAGTTGCTGGAAGAGGAGGAGAAACAGATTGAGATCGCAGCTATGCGAGGAGACCGCCCACTATGGTCAGTCTAGGTGGAACCGCTTCCCGAGAAAATTGATACCGGACTGAAACCGTCCATGATGGAAGCACCGAAAGTTGAGTTAAAGGAGCTCCCAAAGCATTTAAATTATTCTCTTCTTGGTAAGAATAATAATTTGCATGCTATTAATTTATCTTCTGAACAGGAAAATGCTTTGATGGCGGTGTTGGTTGCAAACACGGAAGCAATCGGGTGGACGATAGCGTATTTGAAGGGAATCAGTCCCTCAATTGTGATGCAAAAAATTTTAATAGATCCGGCTGCCAAAACCGCACACGATGCTTAGTGGAGGTTGAACCCGAATATGAGGGAAGTGGTAAAGAAAGAAGTGCTGAAGTGGTTGGATGCTGGTATTATCTTTGCCATATCAGACAACACGTGGGTGAGCCCGACACAGACAGTACCGAAAAAGGCGGGCATCCAAGTCATCAAGGACGTCTCAGGTAACGAGGTCGCCACCCGGCCGGTAACCGGGTGGCACATTTGTATTGATTATCGAAAACTGAACGCGACAACATCGAAAGATCACTTTCTGCTTCCTTTTATCGATCAAATTGTTGAAAAGCTATCTGGTTAAAAATTTTATTGCTTTTTAGACGGTTATTCCGGGTACAACCATATAGCTATTCATCCTGAAGATCAGGAGAAGACCACGTTTTCGTGCCCGTATGGCACATTCGCGTTTAGGCGAATGCCATTCGGGTTATGTAACGCCCCCGCCACCTTTCAAAGGTGCATGATGAGTATATTTTCAGATATGGTAGGGGAGTCTTTAGAAATTTTCATGGATGATTTTTCGATTTTCGGCACATCTTTTGAGTCATGTTTAAATAAACTCGAATAAGTTTTGAAAAGATGTGTTGAAACGAACTTGGTTGTGAGTTGGGAAAAGATCCATTTTATGGTCCAAGAGGGAATTGTTTTGGGACATGTTGTGTCGAGTCGTGGGATCGAGGTGGACCGGGCTAAGGTCCAAGTTATTTCTGCTCTACCTCATCCCACGAATGTCAAAGGCATTAGATCATTTTTGGGGCATGCTGGGTTTTATAGACGGTTTATTAAGGGTTTTAGTGATATTACCAAACTCTTATGTAATTTATTTCTTAAGGATTCCCCGTTTGACTTTAATGATGAATGTGCTAAAGCCTTTGACATATTGAAGTTGAAATTAGTTGAAGCCCCAATCTTGCAATCACCCGATTGGAGTTTACCTTTAGAAATAATGTGTGATGCAAGTGATTATGCGGTCGGGGCTGTTTTGGGATAACGAGTTGACAAGAAACCAGTTGCCATATACTATGCAGGTAAAACTCTCTCGGATTCTCAATTAAATTACACAACAACTGAGAAAGAGTTACTAGCAGTAGTATATGCTCTAGATAAATTCAGGTAATATATTTGGGGAAGTAAAGTAATAATTTATTCTGACCACTCTGTAGTTAGGTACCTCATGGAGAAGAAGGATGAAAAACCGAGGATTATCATATGGGTTTTGCTGCTGCAGGAATTTGATATAGAGATTCGAGACAAGAAAGGGAGTGAAAATGTTGTTGCAGATCACTTGTCCCGGATAATAGTGGAAAACGGGAACACAGAAGAGCCCATTAATGAGTCTTCCCGGATGAGCACATCTTGGCAGTCTCACAAAATCCATGGTTTGCTCATATTGTTAACTTTAAAGTTGCAGGTGATATCCCAGAGCATTGGCCAAGGAGAAAGAAGAAACAGTTGATGTCCCAAGCTAAAAAATACATTTAGGATGATCCAGACTTGTTCAAGATTGGTGCAGATCAGATGATCAAACAATGCATACCCGAGGAGGAGGTTAGATCGGTGTTGGAACACGCACATTCGTCTGCGTGTGGTGGCCATTTTAGTGGCCTGAAACTGCTCGAAAAGTTCTAACGAGTGGTTTCTTTTGGCCATCATTGTTTAAGGATGCTCACGAGTTCGCGACACACTGTTTATAGTGTCAACAACTCGGGAGCATTTCTAAGAGGGACGAGATTCCCTTGAACCCGATCCTAGTTGTTGACATTTTTGATGTTTGGGGGATCAATTTCATGGGCCCATTTCCGAATTCGCACGGTAATTTGTTTATTTTAGTGGCCATTGACTATGTGTCTAAATGGGTTGAGGCAATAGCCACTAGGATAAATGATCACATAGTCGTTTGCAATTTCGTTCAGAGTAACGTATTTTCTAGATTCGGAGTCCCTCGGACCATTATAAGTGATGGGGGATCTCATTTTAAGAACTTTAAATTCGGGAAATTGCTTAAACGATATGGTGTCGATCATAGAGTTGTATCTCCTTACCATCCACAAATGAGTGGACAAGTTGAGGTTTCCAATAGGCAAATTAAACAGAATTTACAGAAAACTGTTTGGGCGGACCGAAAGGATTGGTCAACTAAGTTGACCGATGCTCTATGGGCCTACTAGACCGCTTATAAAATGCCAATTGGAACCACTCCTTATAGACTTATGTATGGAAAGGATTGCCATTTACCGGTTGAAATTGCACAAAGAGCATTTTGGGCTACTAAATAGGTTAACACGGATTATGATGATGCTGGTAAGGCGAGAAAGTTGGTTTTGCGCGTGATAGAAGAGTTGAGAGATGAAGCATACGATTGTACGTTCGCTTACAAGGCAAAGATGAAGAAAGTTCACGATGCTAACATCCGGTTGAAGAATTTTGAAGTTGTTCAAAGAGTTTGGTTATACAACACAAGGATGAAGCTCTTCCCCGGTAAGTTAAAAATTAAGTGGACGGGCCCGTATTCGATTATACGAGTCGGGAATCATGGTCAGTACGAGATTGAAGACTTTGATGACCATTTGAGGCAACTGGTAAATGTCTATAGATTGACGCCATATTTTGAGATGAAAGACATACACGAGATGGATGAGGAATCAGTGAATTTCATTGTGACTTCACTGGTTTATGAAGACAATTGAGTTCGAGGCACTGTCGAGCTGTAGACTATAAATTTAGCACTTACGGGAGGCAACCCGGGGTTATTAAGTGTCAGTCCAGTTTGTTTTCATTTTGTTGAGTCTTGTACTTATTGTCGTCTCGAGTTTTGTGCAGCAAACACCAAGTGTGGGGAAGCTATTTGAAGAGTTGGAAGTTCAAGAAGTTCGGTAAGCGTTTGATCAAATACACGTCTTTCCAGGTACGTAAAGTGTGTTTTGAGTTGGGAAACATGTTCAGGGTGATGTCGGGATGCCGAAAAGTGGTCGGATCGGAAAAATTCCGGACCCGCTTTCGTAAAAAAAACTTTCTGTCAACACAACCCATCGCGATACGCTTTGGGCTTAAAAACCCCTCCATCGCGTATCGCGATGAAGGCTAGTGTCCCTGACAAGAAGACGTCATCGCGATACGCGATGACGTCCATCACGACCCATCGCGTATCACGATGGGTCCAAGCCCTAATTGCCACCCAATTGGGTGGCGATACGCGATGGATACCCATTTGACCCATCACGTATCGTGATGGGTCGTGGATAACCCGAATTTTTTTTATTAAAACCGGATTTTCTTCTTCTTCCTTCTTCTTTCTTCCTCTTTCTTCTTCTCTCCTTCTACTTCCCTTCGTTTTCTCCGGCGACTTCCAGCGACACCACCACCTTCGTCTACCGCTACAGCCACCACAAATACCCACTTACCCACCACCACTGCCATCACTCCATCACCTACCACCGCCATCATCTAATCCACCACCGTCCACCTCACTACCCCATCACAATTCACCATAACCATCACCACCTACCACCGCCATCATCACCATAATCCATTCATCGTCACCAATGTCCTTCCTCACCACCACCACCGTACACCATACCCACCACCACTGTCGTCTACAACCACCGTCACGTTTATTGTTAGGGTCTCATATTCCGACATCGAGTTATGTTCTAAATTCATTAATTACATCGGAATTTCAAAGGTTTTTGTTCGATTTAGAAGTTTGTGGTATTGCGGGTGGTTATTATTGGGATAATGTTGGTTATTGGGTTCGTTGTCCAGGAAATTTGAACTTGTGGGTGATTGTCGGGTTTTTGATTGTCGGTTTGCTTTGGTTGTTATTTGGTTAACTTTGGTTGCCGGGTTTGTCGGGTTGGTTTATATTGTGGTTATTGGTGTGTTTGATTGTTGGGTTATACATTGCCGGGTCGTTGTTAAACGTAACTATGTGACAAGTCGGGTTTTTGAAGTTCAAAATTTAAAAATCATTATTTTATTATTAAATAAATTATAGTGAAGGTTTGATATGAAACACTTGTTTTGAACTTAATATTTTATTAATATTTGATTAATATTTTACTTTATTTTTAACCCCGATTTGTCACATAATTCTTTATGCCGACAGTTTATTATTTTGTTTGCACTTTAATCGAGTCAGTCTGTCAGTTCATTTCGTTTGTTCGAGTAAGTTGTTAGTAGTCGACCGTTTAGTAATAGTCGAGTCGCGTCTGTTTGTGAGTTTGTAAATCGAGTCACGGGGACGCTTTGCTAGTTTGAAATTGGTTGTTTTGAATTGCAAATGGATTACCCGCCCGTACTCAATCTCCAATTGGGCGGGATAATTTGGTTTTTGGAAATATGCAAAGGGTGTCCCCGAATTTTTCGTCTGTATTTATTTTTTATTTTTTTATTGTTTTAATATTATTTCATTATGTGGGACGAACTCGACCGAAATGCTATATTGTCATCCCCACAGTCACTGTTGACATATCTAACTTAAATGTTTGATTTTGCAGATATGTCTGATGCACTAAAGTCTTCTCGCACCGCCGGGCGCAAGAGACAGAGGGGTGAGCCCCACCCCATTCAACAACACATTCCTCTCAACATACAGTACGATGGTCAGGAGGTGCCGGTTACTCCTGACGTCGATCCAGAGGAGATTATGGGCGATGGACGCCGAACGCAGCACCAGGTGCTCAGATTTAGCATCACGTCCGAGGAGTACACCAGATATACGCGCATTAGAGGTATGCAGCTTCTTGGCTTGAGGACGTTTGATTGGGTTTTACTTGGTACATTGGGGGCGGAGACCAGGCTCTGGGAGATGATATCGGATCGGTGGTTGCGAGTGCTTGAGTGTCGCTCGATTTCGTACGTTGAGCTCACACGCGAGTTTTACTCGACGTTACGATATACGGCCCCCGATTTCGACGAGCCACATTCCGTGTCGTTCTCACTCGGAGGACACGTGTATGAGATGTCGGTCCCAGATTTTGCTGTGGCTACTGGCTTGTATACGCGAGAGTATGTTAACACTCTCGCGTTTTTTGGGAGCTTCCGTGGTTATACGATGCAAATACAGCAGGACCGACAGTTTTGGCTCATTGAGGTTAAGTTAGCTCTGTTTTGGGGACAGATCGCGGACAGGGCCCACTCGAGTTCTGTTGTGGCATCTTACATGCGGGACCCCGTCCATCGCTATTTACACCGCATCGTTGCTTATACTGTCGTTGGCCGCCATTCGGGCCGCGACAAGTGTAGCAACTTTGATCTGTTGTGCCTCCTGTCTATCATCACTGGTAGGGAGGCCAACATAGCGATGCTGCTCCTCACATCATTCGGCAGAGGCCAGAGTTTACAGGGGACGACGACCCAGTTATCTTTGGGGCCGTATATTACGCAGATTGCGCAGAGTCTGGTGGTTTTTGACACATATCCAGTTGCATACTTCACCCCTGGACCGGCCACAGTGACGTTTGATTTGGCGGATGTGACGTGATGCTGTAGGTATATTAGTAGTGATCGGTGGAGGTGGATTTGGTGGAGGTGTAGTCGGGATTGTTTGACCCGAAGTGGGAACTGGTGAATCCATGTTGCTGTTTGATGCGGTTGGAGAACCAAGAAGCTTGTCTCTCTAAGTAAAACTCGGTTTCTTCGAAGTGTTTTGTCAATATCGGGATCAATAACTAGCGGTGATGACCTGTTATAGCCTCTATTATGCATACACATGTAGGTACCTGCCCACTAACACAACCAGTGTAAGCCCGAAAATAACACAAAAACTACTAAAGCTAACACACGTTGCGTTCTACTCCCCGGCAACGGTGCAAAAATTTGATGTGAGGTCGAAGTCTCACTCAAAAATAAACCGAATACAACTAGTTAGATAGCAGTAAGCGGGTATCGAACACAGGGAGTTTGTGGAAAATGTATTACTAAGTAGCTTTATAATTAAACTATATTAAAGTAAGTGCAAAAGTAAATTCAAAGAGTTGGTTGTTTGGTTTTGATAAACAAAAATAACTAAAGCACTAACCGAGTTTTAAACAATATAAGAAACAATGCTTTCTCCCGATTCCAGGTTTTCAATATTGATAATGTTAATGTTTACTTTTGGGATGAACTACATAGACATAATTTATGAAAGTGAGTTTGAAAGTGATCAAAGAGGACGGAGTACTTGGATTATAAAAAAACGCAAGATTATCACTCAATAATCAATATAATATAGTTAACCTAATTCTCTTCTACTAAATCTCGATGGCCTATGGCACCAAGAACGGATAGTCAAGAACACGAATTTATACTATACTAACAATTACAAGGCAAACTCATAATCACCATAGCAATACAATCAATTGATCAAATTACTATCCCACAAATAACATAAACAATTCATAAATAGTCAATTGAAACCTTACAATTCGGGAGAGAACATAAAGAGTAATAGCCACTCATCATTCGATTCATCATCGCCTCAATTAAAGTATGTAGATGAATCTAAAATACCAATTCAACGATTACAATCACCAAAATCAAGTACTTGCACTCCCAAAATCGTCCTAGAAGTGTTTAGAATGAAAGATAGATGAAAAGACATGAAAAAACGACAAAAAATAAGAAGAAATTCGGCAGTTACAACCCGAACCGTGGCCAACAGTCTTCACCGTGGGCCACGGTGCTCCCTGGAAAAACTGGTCCGTGGCCTAGGTCTCCACCGTGGGCCACAGTGGGCTTCACGGTGACCTCAGAGGCCACGGTACGGTGGCCTCTGTGGTCTTTTGTTCATTTGGACCGTGGCTCACGGTCTAGACCGTGAGCCACGGTGGACTTCAGCCACGAAACATAATTTTTCCACTTGTTTGATCTTCTTAACTCGTCGGTTCCTTTGGTTTCTTCATTATACACCATAATAGCCCCAGAACCTCCTTTGTACCTACAATTTACCGAACACACCGTAGTCATCTAATTCCACAAGATAAACCAATTCAATACATAATTATTACGGTATTAACTCACTTAAAGGTTGTCCCATAGACCACCCGTCACATTCCCACACTTAATCGTTGCTTGCCCCCAAGCAACATCTCAACACAAACTTTCTATTACATTCAACTTGTAACCACCAATCTTACCACAATTCCGGTTCAGTTAAGGTCCCAAATCATACCCTATTCCCTCATTTTTTTATCGGTTGCACTAGTTCACTTGACTTTCCATTTAAACCATAGATTTCTAACCAAACCTAACATGCTTTCGGTTTTTACCTATACATAACACACATTTACACATTAACCTTTTCTTGGTGATCATCCATACATTTCATATTTAATCAATTCTCCTCGCATACGCTTGTACAATCATCAAATCACCACCTATGTAAATGCTTTTGACATGAATACAAATCAAGAGGGCTTAAAACGGGTTGTAATGCACCCAAGTGTAAGGGTATGGAAGGGAATATTGAAAGTAGCTCAAGCGATCTGATCCGACTTATTACAAACAAACTAAGGTTGTGTTTGTTTTTGCTTATAAGGTCTTCAAGGAGCATATGTCTGCGGGCGCGCAGACATAAGCTCTTGAAGACTGTTTGTTTTTAAATCAACAAAAGATCTGCAAACGGCTTTTATGGTCTTAAAAAATGAGCTTTTTTCACCATCTTCACACTCTTAACATCATACCAAGTTCCAACACCCAATGTCCAACACCACCACCACCCACCGTCCGCCGCCACCACCACCACCATCCATCGTCCGCCGCCACCACCACCCACCGCCACCGTCCGTCGCCACCACCACCCACCGCCACCGTCCACCGCCACCACCACCCACCACCACCGTCCACCACCACCACCCACCGTCTGACGCCACCACCACCACCCCACACCATTGTCAACCAATCACCACCACCACCCCCGTCGGCCACAACCACCGTCCACTACCACCACCATCCACCACCACCACCCATCGTCCGTCGCCACCACCACCCGCCACCACCACCCGCCACCACCATCCACCACCACCCGCCACTACCACTACCCACCGTCCACCACCACCACCATCCACCTGCCACAACCATCCACCACCCACCACCCACCACCACCGTTCATCACCACCACCACCCATTGTCGGCCACCATCACGTTCCACCACCCACCACCACAACCGTCCATCACCACCACCCACCATTCACCGCCTACCACAATTGTCTACCACCACCCACTTCCATGGTTCGTACACCACTACCAATTATTTTAGCGGTCTACAAACGTTAAATGACTTTTATCTACTGTAATATATATGATATCTAACTACTTTTCAACTTATGCGGACGATATCCAGTTTATAAAATAAACAGTATTATATTTTCAGATTGCAGATCTTTAGACCACATCTTCAGTTGCAGACATTAAATCAGATGAAATCAGATTGCAGACATTTTATGTATTCAAAAACAAACAACACCTAAGTAAACAATGAAATAAACAACTATATGCATCACTAACATCATTTTTTTAACTAATATAATATTTGAACATTGCATACTTAAACATTAAAACTCTAATACAAACTTTTTTTAGCATGATAAACATAATGCTTAACATATGTAACTGATAAATACTAAAACAATTACATAGAAACCTATTAAGTTGGATCGTTTCGCAATATAACACCGGGGTTGATTAAATAAAAGAATAGGCACAATAAGGTTTTCTAAAGGAACCAACCCCCCAACCCTCTCATATCCTCCCTCATATATGTAATGTATGAGGCCCAACCCCCCAAAACCCACACTCTCGCTCATCTTGACGTGGCTTAACCTAAGTGCCTCTATCACTTTTGCACTCATGCCACACTAAGATCTCGAAATGCACTAATTGTACAAGTTCTATCGGAGAATATAAACTTTTCCACCAACCAATACTTTCTCAATTCTCAAGTGTAAACGAATATGTTATGCAAGTTATTACACCGAAAGCATGTTAACCTTGATTAGAAAACTACATAATCTCCTTTTAAAAACAACTAGGCACATGTTATTTAGGGAATTGTAACCATGAAAAAGGACCAAAACTTTACCCCGCCATCTTACCACTTTCCGATACTTTTAAACACATTTTTTATGTTTTTTTATTATTCTGATTTTTTATGTTTATTTATTTTTTATTTTTATTTTTATTTTTTTTATTATTATTATTTATTTTATTTTATTTTAAACGAAAATTTCAAAACAAACGAAATTTTCCTCATCCCCACACTTGGGATACATTGTCCCCAATGTATGGTTTTAAGAAAAATGAAACAAACCACTTGTTAAACACAACCTTCCTTTCAAGACAACCCATAATACTTAATTATAAGTATTCCATCCTCCACCCATCCACCCAAAATAAATAAAAACAAAAATAATAACAACTACACATAAATATACAAAACGGTGTTCACCTGGACTCACGAGGCTCAATCAGTTGTAAGGCGGTTGGGCCAGCCCAAAGATAGATGTCATGAAATCTGAGAACTGGCCAAAGTTAAACGCCCCATCACCTCCGCTGCTTCCTTCTTCTTGTGGTGGTGGTGGTGCCATTGACTGCACTGGGCTGACCCACATGGAATTATGAAGAGGTGGTTCAGGATAGCGAACCGAACCGTCATACGGAGGTAGAGTCGTGTAATCTACAATTTGTGGATCCGGTACAACCGGTTCACCTGCATGCCATTGATCATGCATCCTCCGATTCCTATAATCCAAGTATCTCATATTCATCTCATGATCTCGCCCATAATGTAACGATTCCGGCAAAATCAGGTATACCCTAACCGGTATATACTATTTATGTGTTATTTAATAATGAATATATGAATTATAACGCGTTTATACGAGTATGTATGATTCACAGTACGGATTATACTCGATTATACAGTTAATCGTATTGGAAATACTACTAACTGATTAACGGTTATTGAAACCCGAACGAATCAAGGATTACATTATAGACGAGATATATGATATTTAGTGATGTTTACGAAGTATTAAAGCTTCGGGATAAGTGAATTAAAGCACAGAAAAAGAATTTTCGATTTAATGGTACGTCGGTACGTTAAACGAAACCTTTAATACCAAACCGAGCAAGAGACGATCGATCAAGCCGAAAAAGATGCGCAATTATTAATAATATGATGTTTTAAGTTAATAAAAGTCATGGTTTAAGTTTTTTTTAATGTTTTTAAATTGGTTTTTATATAAATTTCATTTTTAAGCCGAAAACGACCGTTTTAGCCTCGTTTTAAGTTAAATTAAACTTTTAACCGAAAAACAAACTGAACCAGATTATCCAAAACATTATCCGGATTTCCAAAATCTAAATGAGTGGCTAGAAATGGAAAGGTGGGTCCCACCCCACCTCCCCTCTTTGGTCCGATCGGCTTGGGGGTATAACCCCTAGCCTTTGTTATTTTTTTTTGTAAACAACATTTCAACATTCATCAATTCTCTCCACATTATGAACTAAAAACCCGGATTTGTAGCAAGAAAAGCAAGGTAAAAATCGAGTCATTTATGTTTTCATCTTCTTTTCTTGAGTTTATTTGCAAGAAAATGAGGTTCCAAGTAAAAAATGGTGAAAACCCGAGATGGAAACCGATTCTTGCATGATCAAGTGATGTATACGGGTTATACAAGGGATCTTGGTCCAAGAAAGGAGTTAAACGAACCGAAAACGAATTTTTACGGTTTAAATCTTTGTTTTTAAATCATAACCGAACCCATGAAAGAAATGGCTTGATTGTGGATGTAACTTGCTTGGTGTGGTGTTATTGTGCTTGTAGGTGTTGTATCTAGTTGTTAACAAAGGCTAGAAAGCAAGATCCTTGCGATTTGAAGCTAAAAACACAAGGTAGTTCGGTTTTTGTATGGTGTATGTGTTTTGGACAGATTGTGGTACATTTAGAGTTAGGCTACGAAATTTCACAGAGATGATCTACACATGAAAATATGAGTTCTGTGAAAATTTAGTAATTTTTGGACAAAGGATTAATATTTGGTGAATTTAATGCTCGGTTTTTGCTAAAAATGGTGAAAAATATTTAAGTATCATGATAAATTCTGGAAAATTCCAGATAAGCTTTTTATAACATGTAAAAGTCACACAAAATTTTAGGTCAGTTGGAGAAGTCTAAGTAGGCTTTTCGGTTAAACGAGTTCTAAGGTTTTCTAGCTCGGTTTTAGTGAAAATGGCATGTAAAATAAGATTTTGGTTCTGGAAAAATTAAAGGGGACCATGTGGATGGCAGGGGTCATTCAGGAAAAATTTGGGATTTTTCTAAGGTCGTTTGGTATTTACGACATATTTAGTGTTTAAATGGTGTTTAAAAATAGATAAATAAATTTTAAATATAAAAATTAATTCTGGAAATATTTTTATAAAATTCCCCACTGTCAAAAAGTGGTTTGTGCAAAATTTCAAGATCCGAGATTAAACGGATAATTATTTGTGCTAAAAAGAAAATAAAAACAAACTTTTAAAGTCTAAAACGCGTAAACCGGTAAAGTTCGCCTAAACGAGCTGACTGGTGTATAAAAACACTAAAAATGAACTATTTTCATATAACTGAGTTAAACAGGTAAAAATAAATCATCCGGAAATAATTCGGATGATTTGAGTAATTTTATCCGATTTAACAGTTTCCGGTACACTAAAGACGGAAACGGGTCCCGCGGCCAATCGGGGCGTCTAAACCAAGCTCTAATTTCACAACCCTAATTAAATTATCAGTCAACAACTATTTTCGGGTCGCGTGTGACCAAACTCATTTTTGAAACGTAAAAACGGATAACCGTGCTAGGCACGCAAAACGGGGAAAACGAACTAATAGTAGTTTTAACTATTTAACTCTAAATGATATCACAATCTGAGTCCGGAGAAGTGTTTCTGGGTTAACATTGCCCCCGGAACGGGTACAGTACTGGGTTAACAGTGTCCCCAGATGTACCGGTTAACACGGTTAAAGTTATATTAATAGTGATTGTATAGTAACGAACTTAGGGATCGTATTACAGATCCGGATTAGTAGCTGCGTACTGTGTTACCTACTTGCTTGCGAAAGGTGAGTTTCACGAGCCCTTTTTCTGAATTGTTTTTAAATATTTTATTGGGGCGGAAAGCATGTTACTATTAAAATGTTTAAGTACATACTGAACGCATGGATTTGCGTGTATTTATATATATATATATATATATATATAATATATAAATATATATATATATATTATTGTACGGGAATCGTACGGAAATGTACTAAGATGGTAATTGTCTGAGTTGCTAACATTGTAAGGCCCCGT
The DNA here is from genome assembly GCF_021521415.1 of Bidens hawaiensis. Classification (NCBI taxonomy): domain Eukaryota; kingdom Viridiplantae; phylum Streptophyta; class Magnoliopsida; order Asterales; family Asteraceae; genus Bidens; species Bidens hawaiensis. Next base: position 102,502 of record NW_027499439.1, read on the forward strand.
AACACGAGTGATTAGCTAAAAGCCGGTAGAGAGCGTGAATAGTACTATTGGTCTGACAAACACAACTGGTCCGGCATGGATTTGCTGATGTTTCCCAGCCAGTTGCACATGTCTATTTTGTTGTTATTTATTTTGCTATGTAATGTTAGGCATAGCGGTTTGGGGCAGGTTCGTGGGCGGAGTATGCCACGGGGTTGTATGTGGATAGTCAGAGGTTTCACTTGTGGGCTCAGCATAATTACATCGCTAATATATGATTATTATAATGATTTGTCACTGTTTATTTAAATTAGTGAAACTCACCAACTATTCGTAGTTGACCCGTTTTCTTTACATGCTTTCTAGGTACCCCCAAACTGGAATAATTGCTACATGCTTGACGATGCGTGCTTTTTGTGGAAGCTTAATGATCTTTTTGTATTAAATATGTTAATGTACTGTTGGTAAAACTTATGTGCTAACGCCTAGACAGTAACTAAACTCGGAACAATGTAATATGGTGTAAATTAATGTAGTGGTGTTTTCTTTATAAGCAATGCTGTTGATATCAGACGTGTCTGTTGCATCCCGTTTACGTTTCCGCTGCGGTTACGGGGTGTTACAGAAGTTGGTATCAGAGCAATTGGTTATAAAGAATTAGGATGTCTTTAAAAGATACCTAAAATATAACCAGTAGCTTAAGTATTATAGGATCTGAATATCAACTAATAATTTTTAGTGACGAGATCTGGATGAACTTGGATGGGCAAGTGAGTTATTATGGTCCGGAACATAATAACAGACTTGTCCGCACGAGGGAATTCAGGGGAAGTCACGGGGAACATTAATAGGTAAAATTGGCAACATATGTGTAAGTATATGATAATATTTTTATGTGACAAAGTTGTATAAGTATGTGTATATTAATTATGATTTACATTATGGAAGGAACTATATGTTTGCTAACTTGTGTACAGGTAAGGATGTCGAGATCACGAAGTCTGTCAGTGGAGGAGGACCCGGAGGAGGCCAGTTCCGGGAACTCTAGGAGCTTACGCCTAGCATCCAGCACTGAGCCTAGTGAGACTAGTCGTAGGAGTACTAGTCTGTCCTCCCCTACTAGGGTTGCCAGATCCCCCACCCCACCCGCACCACAGGCCACCCCTACCCCTCCCAGACCCGGATCCCGCTTCACGGCGCGGATCAGTGTCCCCTATGTCCCACCTACCTCTACCCCACCCAGACCTACTTTCCACAGGGGCGAGTCCTCCCGCCCCCAGCCCGAGCCTGTGCCTCCGCCCGTGTGGGGTACCCCTAGGCTGGAGAGGGATGAGCGTCCCTCCTCCGAGGCTGCATGGCTCCGAGTGCTCACCGAGCAGGTGATTGAGCACACCATCGCCTTGACGGTGGGGATCCAGAGGAGGAGACACTTGGCGGACTGCGTACTGGACAGCCAGTACGCGATTGGCCAGCTGAGGAGGGAGGGCGCATACTCCCAGTGGATGATTGACCGGATGGAGACACGAATCCGGGGTTTGCTGGCGGTGTTGGTGGTGATGGTGGCAGTGTTGGTGTGGTTGGTATACCACCATGCTTAGTTATGTTAGGGTGGTAGTAGTCAGGGTCCGCTTTTTGATACTCTGTGTAAGCAGTTAGTGGCGATGCTAACATAGAGTGAATCTTGGGTAGTTATAGTACAGCCACTAGCCCATAGGGGGTCTCTTTTGGGGATATCATTGTAGATACTTTTGGTGTATCATTCAAGCACTGACCCATAGCGGGTTATGTCGAAATGATGCCGATGTAGGACTGATGTATGAAAACTCAATCTATGTGATGATGTTTATGTAATATGTACTGATGTTTATTAATGAATGGAATGTGTGTTGTGTATCGAGATTGAAATTTGTATTAATTATATGTATTTTTCTTAATGTTGTGTAGAATGGCACCAAAACGGTCAGCTCGAATGTCAGAAGTGGATGTGGATCGTCTGATTGCTCGACAGTTAGAGGCGGCGATACCGGATATAGTATCGCGCATCGCCGCCAGTATTAACAATACGACCAATCCAGACCCTGCGAGCAATCAAACGACCACCAATAATGACGGGGAACAAAATGTTAACCCTCCACCGAACGGTAACCCGATTCCGAGTAATGACGCACCGCATAGGGTGGTCGTTACAGACAGTAATGGCCCTATACCTAGTGTAGAAACGAACCGCACTGAACGGACTCCTGCAACAAAGGGATGTTCAATCAAAGATTTTATGTTGTGCAAGCCCCTAGAATTTAGCGGGTCTGAGGGACCAAATGGGTTGGTTAAGTGGATTGAGAAAATAGAGTCTGTTGTGAACATCAGCAACTGCCCTGAGAATTACGTTGTTAAGTATGCTACCTGCACGTTCACGGACCATGCCTTGACATGGTGGAACACAGTAGTGCAAACTCGCGGTCAGGCAGCGACAAACCGCATGACCTGGGCAGAGCTCAAGGCCCTTGTACTGGAACATTTCTGCCCGAAAAACGAACTGCAGAAGTTAGAAAGCGAATTGTGGAACCTGGAGATGCAGGGGGCAGACCACTTGGGTTATACGAACCGATTTAATGAATTGTCGCGATTGGTGCCATGGTTGGTCACCCCAGAGTCAAAGAGGGTTGAGCGTTATATATGGGGACTAACTCCAGTAGTAAGGAGTATAGTCAACTCTGGGGGACACAAGACGTTTGAGGGTGCGGTGACGCAAGCTGGTATCATCACATACGATTTCGTGAGGAGTGGGTCACTGAAGGTGGCAGGAGAGTCTGCTGGGGGAAAGCGGGGTACGTATGACAATAGGATCCAGGAGAAGCAGCAAAATGAACGTGCTCGGCCCGCTGCCCAGAACTACGCCATGACTAGTTCAGGCGGTAGGCAGGAATCGCAGAAAGGGACGTTCCCTAAGTGTGGGAAATGCGGTTACCAGCATGGTGGCGAGTGCAAGGGGGTAGTGTGCCACTGGTGTGGCAGGAATGGGCACTACGCACCGAGTTGTAGGACAAACCTAAACAATCTGAACCGACAACCGCAACCTATCCGTGCGCAGCCACCTAGGACCCAACCAGCCCGACAACAAAACCCACAAGGAAACCAAATGATGACCACCAGCCGTGCTTGCTTTGAATGCGGCAGCACAGATCACTTCAAGAGAAACTGTCCGAAACTGAACCAGGGAGGAAATGGGAGGCAAACCGTGGGTCAGGCATCGTCGTCCAATCCGGCGAGAGGCCGAGCATTTGTGATGGGGGCGAACGAAGCACGCCAGGACCCCAGCATAGTGACAGGTACATTCCTCGTCTCTGATCATTACGCTTCTGTATTATTTGATACGGGCGCCGATAGAAGTTTTGTCTCCGTTAAGCTCCTATCGATAGCAAACCTTCCGATTAGTGAAACCATAGAACCTTATACCGTAGAAGTCGCTAACGGTAAAACCATGATAGTTAATCAGATAGTTCGGAATTGCCCTTTTATTCTGAACGATCAATCCTTCCTGACTGACTTATTACCGGTAGAATTAGGTAGTTTTGATGTGATAGTGGGAATGGATTGGTTAGCACGTAACAAAGTGGAAATAAACTGTGAAAAGAAAATCGTCAAGATCCGGGTGTCGGATGACGAAGAAGTGTTAGTGCAAGGAGAGAAGTCGGGCACAATGATACCATTTATATCCCACCTCAAGGTGTTAAAATATATACGCCAGTGATGCGTGGCGTATCTAGCGAGCTTGATGGCCACAGATTCTGAGGAGAAACGGGTGGAAGATATCCCGGTGGTACGCGAATTTCCACAAGTTTTCCCAGAAGAACTTCCTGGATTACCGCCAACCCGACAGGTCGAATTCAGAATCGATTTAATACCACAAGCTGGCCCTGTTGCTAAAGCACCCTACCGACTTGCACCGTCCGAGATGCAAGAATTATCCAATCAGTTGCAAGAATTGTTGGATAAAGGATTTATACGTCCTAGTCATTCCCCGTGGGGTGCACCTGTATTATTCGTGAAAAAGAAGGACGGGAGCCTTAGAATGTGCATTGATTACAGGGAGTTGAACAAGTTAACAATCAAAAATAGGTACCCTCTTCCCCGAATTGATGATCTGTTTGACCAGCTGCAAGGTGCGAGCTATTTCTCAAAAATCGATCTTAGATCGGGATACCATCAGGTTAGAATTCAGGAAGAAGATATCCCAAAAACCGCATTCCGGACTCGCTACGGCCATTACGAGTTCTTAGTTATGCCTTTCGGGCTAACAAATGCGCCGGTAGTGTTCATGGACCTCATGAATCGAGTCTGTAAACCCTACCTCGACAAATTCGTCATCGTGTTTATTGACGATATTTTGATCTACTCGAAAAGTAAAGAAGAGCACGAGCAACACTTAAGAATAATTTTAGAGCTTCTGAATCAGGAGAAGTTGTATGCAAAATTCTCCAAGTGTAACTTCTGGTTACAAGAAGTGCAATTCCTCGGTCACGTCGTAAACCATCAAGGAATACACGTTGATCCGAGAAAGGTTGAAGCAATTAAGAATTGGCAAGCGCCTAAATCGCCAAAGGAAATCCGCCAATTCTTAGGCTTAGCTGGATATTATCGTCGATTTATAGAGAACTTTTCCAGCATCGCCCAACCTTTAACTCTCCTGACTCAAAAGGATCGAAAGTATGAATGGGGAGAAGAGCAAGAAACGGCGTTTCAAACGTTAAAGCAAAGATTGTGCCAAGCGCCGATTTTAAGTCTCCCCGATGGAGACGATGGTTTTGTCGCGTATTGTGACGCATCGCGTAGAGGGTTAGGATGCGTGTTGATGCAGAATAATAAGGTTATAGCCTATGCTTCCCGACAGTTAAAAGTACACGAGAAAAATTACACTACTCATGACTTAGAACTGGGAGCGGTTATCTTCGCACTTAAAATCTGGAGACATTATCTCTACGGTACGAAGTGCACCATCTTCACCGATCATAAAAGTTTGCAGCACATATTCGATCAGAAAGAACTGAATATGAGGCAACGAAGATGGGTCGAGTTGTTAAGCGATTATGACTGTGACATCCGTTATCACCCCGGCAAGGCTAACGTCGTAGCCGATGCCTTGAGTAGGAAAGACCGGGTTAAGCCATTGCGAGTGCGAGCACTGGGGATGATAGTTCAGTCGAATCTTTCGGACCTGATTCGAGTCGCTCAACGTGAGGCGTTGAAAGAGGAACGATTGGAAAAGGAGGGACTTTACGGCGATGAGAAGAATTTCAAACAGCGCGTGGACGAAATTCTCTATTTCAAAAATCGGGTTTGGATCCCGACCCTCCATGACCTTCGTGAATTAATCATGGACGAAGCGCATAAATCGAAATATTCCATACATACGGGATCGGATAAGATGTACAAGGATGTGAAGGAGTTCTACTGGTGGCCGGGTATGAAAAAGGATATAGCAACGTATGTCGGTAAGTGTGCGACTTGTGCGAGAGTTAAGGCGGAGCACCAGAAACCCTCGGGGATGTTACAACAACCGGAAATTCCCGAGTGGAAGTGGGAGCAAATCACGATGGATTTTGTGACACATCTCCCTAAGACGTCCCGAGGACATGATGCAATTTGGGTAATCGTGGATCGATTAACCAAATCGGCACATTTTATCCCGATTAGGAATAATTATAACACTGAGAGACTTGCGCAGATTTATATAAATGAAATTGTGTCTCGTAATGGGATACCCACCTCAATCATCTCCGATCGGGATAGCCATTTCACCTCCAATCTTTGGCAAGCTGTGCAAGAAGCGCTGGGAACGCGTATTGATCTAAGCACAGCTTACCACCCTCAGACCGATGGTCAGTCTGAGAGGACCATCCAAACCCTGGAGGATTTGCTTCGTGCATGCGTACTGGATTTTAAGGGAAATTGGGATCAACATCTCCCACTCGTTGAATTTTCCTATAATAATAGCTACCATAGCAGTATAAAGGCAGCGCCTTACGAAGCATTGTATGGTCGGAAGTGCCGATCACCACTCTGCTGGACTGAAGTGGGCGACGCTCAGGTTATTAGATCAGACCTGGTCCAGGAAACGACCAGCAAGATCCTTGAAATTAGGAACATTCTGAAGGCCGCGCGGGATCGGCAGAAGAGTTATGCCGATACCCGTAGAAAACCGTTGTCGTTTGAGAAAGGTGATAAAGTGTATTTGAAGGTATCACCTTGGAAGGGTGTAGTCAGATTTGGAAAGGCGGGGAAGTTAGCCCCGAGATATATTGGACCATTCAATATTGCTGCAAAAATCGGTCCCGTAGTATACCGATTAGAACTACCCGATGAACTGAGTGCAGTTCACAACGCGTTTCACGTATCGAACTAGAAAAGATGTCTGGCGGATGAGACATCGGTGTTACCTTTAGAGGGTGTCCAAATAAGTGATAAGCTCAATTTTGTAGAGGAACCCATAGAAATAGTAGACGTGAAAATCAAGCAACTTAGACACAATAAGATTTCGTTGGTCAAAGTTAGGTGGAATTCGCAACGAGGCCCATAATATACATGGGAACGAAAGGACGAATTTCGGAAGAAATACCCCTACCTATTTCCTCAAAAGGAAATAGTCGACGGGTAAAATTTCGAGGACGAATTTTTTTTACGGGGGGAGAATGTAACGATTCCGGCAAAATCAGGTATTCCCTAGCCGGTATATACTATTTATGTGTTATTTAATAATGAATATATGAATTATAACGCGTTTATACGAGTATGTATGATTCACAGTACGGATTATACTCGATTATACAGTTAATCGTATTGGAAATACGACTAACTGATTAACGGTTATTGAAACCCGAACGAATCAAGGATTACATTATAGACGAGATAAATGATATTTAGTGATGTTTACGAAGTATTAAAGCTTCGGGATAAGTGAATTAAAGCACAGGAAAAGAATTTTCGATTTAATGGTACGTCGGTACGTTAAACGAAACCTTTAATACCAAACCGAGAAAGAGACGATCGATCAAGCCGAAAAAGATGCGCAATTATTAATAATATGATGTTTTAAGTTAATAAAAGTCATGGTTTAAGTTTTTTTTAAAGTTTTTAAATTGGTTTTTATATAAATTTCATTTTTAAGCCGAAAACGACCGTTTTAGCCTCGTTTTAAGTTAAATTAAACATTTAACCGAAAACAAACTGAACCAGATTATCCAAAACATTATCCGGATTTCCAAAATCTAAATGAGTGGCTAGAAATGGAAAGGTGGGTCCCACCCCACCTCCCCTCTTTGGTCCGATCGGCTTGGGGGTATAACCCCTAGCCTTTGTTATTTTTTTTTTGTAAACAATATTTCAACATTCATCAATTCTCTCCACATTATGAACTAAAAACCCGGATTTGTAGCAAGAAAAGCAAGGTAAAAATCGAGTCATTTATGTTTTCATCTTCTTTTTTTGAGTTTATTTGCAAGAAAATGAGGTTCCAAGTAAAAAAGGGTGAAAACCCGAGATGGAAACCGATTCTTGCATGATCAAGTGATGTATACGGGTTATACAAGGGATCTTGGTCCAAGAAAGGAGTTAAACGAACCGAAAACGAATTTTTACGGTTTAAATCTTTGTTTTTAAATCATAACCGAACCCATGAAAGAAATGGCTTGATTGTGGATGTAACTTGCTTGGTGTGGTGTTATTGTGCTTGTAGGTGTTGTATCTAGTTGTTAACAAAGGCTAGAAAGCAAGATCCTTGCGATTTGAAGCTAAAAACACAAGGTAGTTCGGTTTTTGTATGGTGTATGTGTTTTGGACAGATTGTGGTACATTTAGAGTTAGGATACGAAATTTCACAGATATGATCTACACATGAAAATATGATATCTGTGAAAATTTGGTAATTTTTGGACAAAGGATGAATATTTGGTGAATTTAATGCTTGGTTTTGGCTAAAAATGGTGAAAAATATTTAAATATCATGATAAATTCTGGAAAATTCCAGATAAGCTTTTTATAACATGTAAAAGTCACACACAAAATTTTAGGTCAGTTGGAGAAGTCTAAGTAGGCTTTTCGGTTAAACGAGTTCTAGGGTTTTCTAGCTCGGTTTTAGTGAACATGGCATGTAAAATAAGATTTTGGTTCTGGAAAAATTACAGGGGACCATGTGGATGTCAGGGGTCATCCAGGAAAAATTTGTGATTTTTCTAAGGTCGTTTGGTATTTACGACATATTTAGTGTTTAAATGGTGTTTAAAAATAGATAAATAAATTTTAAATATAAAAATTAATTCTGGAAATATTTTTATAAAATTCCCCACTGTCAAAAAGTGGTGTGTGAAAAATTTCAAGATCCGAGATTGAACGGATAATTATTTGTGCTAAAAAGAAAATAAAAACAAACTTTTAAAGTCTAAAACGCGTAAACCGGTAAAGTTCGCCTAAACGAGCTGACTGGTGTATAAAAACCCTAAAAATGAACTATTTTCATATAACTGAGTTAAACAGGTAAAAATAAATCATCCGGAAATAATTCGGATGATTTGAGTAATTTTATCCGATTTAACAGTTTCCGGTACACTAAAGACGGAAACGGGTCCCGCGGCCAATTGGGGCGTCTAAACCGAGCTCTAATTTCACAACCCTAATTAAATTATCAGTCAACAACTATTTTCGGGTCGCGTGTGACCAAACTCATTTTTGAAACGTAAAAACGGATAACCGTGCTAGGCACGCAAAACGGGGAAAACGAACTAATAGTAGTTTTAACTATTTAACTCTAAATGATATCACAATCTGAGTCCGGAGAAGTGTTTCTGGGTTAACATTGCCCCCGGAACGGGTACAGTACTGGGTTAACAGTGTCCCCAGATGTACCGGTTAACACGGTTAAAGTTATATTAATAGTGATTGTATAGTAACGAACTTAGGGATCGTATTACAGATCCGGATTAGTAGCTGCGTACTGTGTTAGCTACTTGCTTGCGAAAGGTGAGTTTCACGAGCCCCGTTTTCTGAATTGTTTTTAAATATTTTATCGGGGCGGAAAGCATGTTACTATTAAAATGTTTAAGTACATACTGAACGCATGGATTTGCGTGTATTTATATATATATATATATTATTGTACGGGAATCGTACGGAAATGTACTAAGATGGTAATTGTCTGAGTTGCTAACATTGTAAGGCCCCGTAACACGAGTGATTAGCTAAAAGCCGGTAGAGTGTGAATAGTACTATTGGTCTGACAAACCCAACTGGTCCGGCATGGATTTGCTGATGTTTCCCAGCCAGTTGCACATGTCTATTTTGTTGTTATTTATTTTGCTATCTAATGTTAGGCATAGCGGTTTGGGGCAGGTTCGTGGGCGGAGTATGCCACGGGGTTGTATGTGGATAGTCAGAGGTTTCACTTGTGGGCTCAGCATAATTACAACGCTAATATATGATTATTATAATGATTTGTCACTGTTTATTTAAATTAGTGAAACTCACCAACTATTCGTAGTTGACCCGTTTTCTTTACATGCTTTCTAGGTACCCCCAAACTAGAATAATTGCTACATGCTTGACGATGCGTGCTTTTTGTGGAAGCTTAATGATCTTTTTGTATTAAATATGTTAATGTACTGTTGGTAAAACTTATGTGCTAACGCCTAGACAGTAACTAAACTCGGAACAATGTAATATGGTGTAAATTAATGTAGTGGTGTTTTCTTTATAAGCAATGCTGTTGATATCAGACGTGTCTGTTGCATCCCGTTTACGTTTCCGCTGCGGTTACGGGGTGTTACACATAAGCATTGGCAAGGTTCCACATCTCTAACCTGTCGTGCCTCTCTTTTTCGGCCCGTTCAGCATAAACACCCATGAAGGTCTGATGGTCAAATAATGCACGCGACTCATCCGACCAATTTTCATATGTGGAAGGCCTATGCCTTTCCACCACCTTATTCATTGACCCCACATGGGCCCATTTATTACCATACGAGTCATACCCAGCCGAATAATCCCAACCCCCATGTTGGGAATTGCTGCCACCACCCACATCCATGTAATCGGGTTCACCTACCTCTTCCACCTGTTCAATCTTATCACCTTCCTCTAGCTCTACATCCTCTCTAATCATTTTCCATCTCACATTATCATACACAAGCACGTGGTGCTTATCAGTTTGTGTGTAATGCCAACCCGGTAAATCTGACAACTTAAACTCTATAAATACCTTGGTGATTCCCACCGACTCTTCTGTTATCACACCATGGTTCTTTAGTAATGTTGTGATCAGTCTACAATGCGGAATTAACTTCTGCTTATTGCTTTCCTGGTTGATCCAAATGTTATGCATGACTAGATATCGGTAAGGAATAAGGGGCGTCCCGTACATTAATGCGTACAATACGTGAATATCGCAGTTCCGCACCATCGAAATATCTCCCCTTCGAGGCATCACATTGTACAAGCAAATAGACATCAATAACTTTGCCTCAATCTTCAGATCCTTTCTCTTAATCTGATCACCTGAACCTCCACCTCTTTTAAGAACCTTTTCAAGCATGTTATGCCATTGAGGATGCTTTTCGGGGCATTCAAATTAATCTTTGACAGAAGGGTATACATATGAGTTGCTTGGTTTGGTGTCAAAAAACACGATCTGATTAAATGTGTCAAATGACATCACCACTTCCTGTCCTCCCACCGTCCCAATCAATTTCATGTCATTACCTTTTTTTGTATGCGGGACATCTTAATGTAGACACCCACTCCTCAATTTTCCGATCATACAACGTTTGCTCTCTTCATCGTAACATTTCAGAGCTGCTTCCCATCCTAACTCCTTAAATCTGTCAACTATCCCAAAAGCCTCAAACCCCGGATCAATTACCTCCTTCTCGCACATGTATCCCTCGATTCTATTTCTCAATGTGGACATCTTATCAATGAACAATTCGGCTTGCCATTCCAACGCGTACTTTGACAATCCCCCACCTCTCCACATGGGTTTTTCGGTTTGTACTTGCACACGCGCTTGCTCTTCCTGCAATCTTAACCTCTTTGCTTGAGCTGCTCTACCACTAGAAGATGATGCCTTTGCTTTTCCTTTATCCGAGGTTCTAACCATCTAAACACAACAAACAACCCAAAAAAACCAAGTTAAGTCAACATAAACTTTCCCACACTTGCTTGTTACTATGGTTGTGGAGAATCAATTGTTAATCTATTGACCAAAAATTTCAACATTTGCTTCAACACATAATTTCCAACTAATCAATGTAACAACCATATGTGTGTAACATTTATTTACTATCCACAACCATTGTGAACAATCATTATACTAATACTCAAACAAGCAAGTGGGTATATTGTTCAAATCAATTCTACCTTAACAATTTTTCAATATCTAGAAGAAAATTGACAAAAAACATACCTTGAGAGTTGACTAAGATGAACACTAATTCTTTTTTCACACACTAACAAAAACCCCCAAAATTTCTTAAGAAATTCGTCACCCTTTTGCTCAACAATCGGATTAATACTTAACAATGAGTGGGATTAGGTATGTTATTGCTAATCCTTACGAAAATCCAATGAAAATAAGTTTAAAAATATTTAGAATTGGTGGTGATATGAAGAAGTTAGGGTTTGTAGAGGTGAATTGGGAAAAAGAAGATGATATAAGTGAAAATAATGTAGGTAGGTGAATTGTGTGGTGTGAGATTGGTTTAAAATTGAATTTTTAATGTTTATTTACACCAAAACCCGGCTCCCATATTCAGTCCCGATCGGACCGTGGCCCACGGTTCACACCGTGGGCCACGGTGGACTTCTTGCTGTTCGTTGGTCTCAGTCGGACCGTGGCCGGGTCACGGTGGAGATATGTTAAATTGGACAGAAGAGATCGTACCGTGGGGATCCTCTCCACCGTTCCTTATGTTGCTTAGACCGTGGCCCACGGTCAGAACCGTGGGTCACGGTGGACTTGAATTTTTTTTAAACATACCAAGAGAAACCAAAAATAATCAAAAATAATTAAAAAATTATTTACCAAAAATTAAAATTCAAAATTACCAAACCCCCCATGAAAAAACCGAGTTGTCCCTAACACGGTAAAGAAAATCATAAAGACTTCCCCACACTTGACTTGGACAAACTCCGAAACGAGGAAGGTAATTTTTTAAAACCAATTTTGAATAAAAACTAAATTAACCTATACTAAAATATACAACATACCTTGGCCTCTTAATTCCTTTCCTCATCCGGTGTGCGTAACAAGTAACTCACCCAGTCCACATCGAACATATTGATGTCAGTTCCTTCCAAGTAAGGTTTAAGCCTTTGACCGTTCACCACTTTTTTTGTTTGTTCTTGAACATCTTCTATCTCCACATCGCCAAACTGGCCCACTTTTGTGATGATATATGGGTCCATCCACTTGCTCTTTAACTTACCCGGGAACAACTTTAACCTTGAATTATACAACCACACCTTTTGACCCACTTTAAAAGTCCTTTTACTCAACTTTGCATCATGAACCTTTTTAAGTTTGTATTTATATGCAGAAGCACATTCATATGCTTCATCCCGGATTTCCTCAATCTCATTCAATTTCAACTTCCTCAATTCACCCGCTTCCTTATAATCCGCGTTAACATTCTTGATCGCCCAAAACGCCCTATGTGCCAACTCCATTGGTAAATGACACCCTTTCCCATAAACTAACCGATAAGGAGTTGTGCCAATAGGAGTTTTGTAGGCGGTCCGATACACCCACAATGCATCATTTAACTTAGAAGACCAACCATTCCTATCGACCCGCACCGTCTTCATCAAGATTTCTTTAATTTGGCGATTGGACACTTCAACTTGTCCACTTGTTTGTGGATGGTAATGAGTAGCAATTCAGTGATTCACATTGTACCTTTTTAAAAGTTTCCCAAAGTTGAAATTCTTGAAATGCGACCCACCATTACTAATAATAACCCGCGGGATACCAAACCGAGCAAAGATGTTTGATCGAACGAATTTGCAAACTACCGAATGGTCATTGGTTCTTGTTGCTACCGCTTCTACCCACTTGGACACATAATCGACTGCAACCAAGATATATAAAAATCAATTTGAGTTTGGAATGGGCCCATAAAGTCAATTCCCCATACATCAAAAATCTCTAACACCAAAATCGGTTGCAATGGCATTTCATCCCGTTTCGAGATACTACCCAACTTTTGGCAATTCAAACAATGTCGGGCATACTCACTTGCATCTTTAAAAATATTGGGCCAATAAAACCCACATTGAAGCACCCGGTAGCCCGTCTTTTGACCGATAAAATGACCTCCGCACGCCGATGCATGTGCATGAGTCAAAACCTCCCACACCTCGGAATCGGGAATGCATCTCCTTATCACTTGATCCGAACCAATCTTGAACAAATCCGGTTCATCCGAAATATATTGTTTCACTTGGGCCATGAACCGTTGTCTTCTTTTTTTCACCCAATGACTTGGAATTGACCCTGTTGCTAAATAATTCACCAAATGGGCATACCATGGTGTGGTTGACATGACTAACAATTGTTCATCGGGGAACCATTCGTTTATTTCCCTCGGGTCTTCAACACCTGCCAATGGAATTCGGGATAGGTGATCCGCCACTACATTTTCACACCCCTTTTTATCCCGAACCTCTAAATCAAACTCTTGCAAAAGCAATACCCACGGTATTAAACGCGCTTTTGCATCTTTTTTCTCCATCAAATATCGAACCGCGCTATGGTCCGAATAAACAATCACCTTACTCCCCCAAATATACGAGCGAAACTTATCCAAGGCATACACCACCGCAAGAAATTCTTTTTCGGTGGTTGTATAATTAAGTTGCGCTTCGGATAATGTCTACTCGCAAAATAAATTACCACCGGCTTTTTATCAACTCGTGACCCAAAACCGCTCCGATAGTAGTATCACTAGCATCACACATGATCTCAAACGACTTTGACCAATCCGGTGGTTGTAGAATGGGAGCTTTCACTAACTGTTCCTTCAAAACATTAAACGCTTGCAAACAATCATTCGTAAAATCAAAAGGAGCATCTTTTAACAACAAATTACATAAAGGTTTTGCAATCACACTAAAGCCTTTAATAAATCTTCACTAAAAACCCGCATGCCCCAAAAATGACCTTACCCCTTTAATGTTTTTAGGTGGAGGTAAAGATGACATTAACCGGACCTTTGCCTTAACGACTTCCATTCCCCTTTCTGAAATAACGTAACCCAACACGATACCCTCTTACACCATGAAGTGACTTTTCTCCCAACTTAAAACTAAATTTGTCTCAACACACCTTTTTAAAAATTTTTCTAATTCATTGAGACAAGTTTCATAAGTTGGACCAAAAACGAAAAAGTCATCCATAAATACCTCAAGTGAATCCCCAACCATATCTGAAAAAATACTCATCATACAACGCTGAAATGTGGCCGGGGCATTACACAATCCGAACGGAATTCGCCAAAAAGCAAAAGTGCCATAAGGACAGGTGAAGGTGGTCTTATGTTGGTCATCTGGGTGAATAGCAATTTGGTTATAACCCGAGTACCCATCCAAAAAACAGTTTTACTTTTGACCTGATAATTTTTCAATAATTTGGTCAATAAAAGGTAATGGAAAATGGTCTTTAGATGTAGCGGTATTTAGTTTACGATAATCAATGCAAACTCGCCACCGGTGGCTGGTTGGGTGGCGATTTGTTCACCGCTTTCATCGTTAATTACCTGTATACCTGCTTTTTTCGGTACCACCTGTGTAGGAGTTACCCATGCGCTATCCGAGATGGGATAGATAATCCCCGCATCTAACCACTTTATTACCTCTTTCTTCACAACTTCTCTCAAATTTGGATTTAACCTTCTTTGAGTCTCTCGGGTTGGTTTTGCATCCTTGTTCGTGATGATTTTGTGCATAATTATAGATGGACTAATGCCTTTTAAGTCGGAAATTGTCCAACCTATGGCCACCTTGTTCGTCTTTAACACCTTCAACATTCTTGCTCTTGAGACTCCTCCAAATTAGATGCAATAATGACCGGTAGTGTGTCATTATCCACCAAAAACGCATATTTTAAGTGACTCGGCAAGTTCTTCAATTCCAATTTCGGTGGGCTTTCCTAGGACGGTTTTGTACCCGAATCAATCTCGGCCGGTAGACTTTCAATTTGATGAGTCCATTTTGGTCGTCCTTCTTTTATCGCTAACACGTCTTGATTTTTCTCTTCCATCCTCAATGCACAAAGATGTACTTGTTCAGAAAAATCACAAACACATGCCTCCAAAGCATCTTCCTCATAATCATGCGGTTCACACATGTCAACAATATCTGCCATGAAACACTCATCACCACATAAAGAATTAGATCCGTTAGTGAACACATTTAATCTCATTTTCCTATTTCCAAAAGCCATATCAACCGTGCCCGATCGACTGCCAATAATAGCATGAGCAGTGTTTAAAAACGGTCGACCCAATATAACATTTTGTTGTTGGGTCGAATCAACCGATGAGTACTCTAAGACCAAAAAGTCAACTGGATAACAAAATTCTTCAACTTTTACTATCACATCCCGCACAATTCCTCGGGGGAGTTTATGAGACAAATCGGCTAACACAACCGTTGTCTCAACTCGTTTTAAAGGACCAAAATCATATTGGTCATATAAACCCCCCGAAAGAATGCTTACTCTGGCCCCAAGATCTAGTAACGCCTTAGACATTTGAAAATCGCCCACTTGAATGTTAATTAAGGGCGTTCCCGGATCTTGAAGCTTAGGAGGAAGATCTCCTTTTAAAACAGCACTTACCCGCTCAGTTAAATCCACTCGTGTAGGCACTTTTTGTTGCCTCTTTTGAGTTCATAGTTCTATTAAAAAATTAGCATACGCGGGCACTTGTTTAATTGCCTCAAGTAAAGGTAAATTTACCTTTACTTGCTTAAAAACTTCCCACATCTCTTCTTTTTGCGGACCCCTTCTTGAAATGATGTTTTTCTTACCCGGGTCAAGTAAAGCCGAGGGAAATGGAACCGCATTTGGTTCCACTTCCTTATTTTCATCGTTTAAATTTGAAGTTTGACCCGGATTTTTTAACGGTTTTTCAAAAGTGACATGTTTAGTGGGCTTATTAATTTCGATTTCATTATCACTTTCGTTACCCGTAATATCCTCAACTTCCCCATCAACCACATCCGGTGATAAATCTTTTTTGTATTCTTTACCACTTCTCAAAACACTAACGTGGTTAATAGGAACATTACGAGAAGAGTTATGAGAAGGATTTACCTTTGTGTCGCTTGGTAGTTGACCTTTAGTTTTCTTCAAATCTGACACTTCCGTTGCAAGTTGACCCGTTTGTGTGGTCAACGATTGGATGGCTTTATCTCTAACTTCATCCTTTTGCATGCGAATTTCATTGAGTTGATTTCTTCGTTGCATGTCTTGTTGCATCAATTCAAAATGTCTTGAGTTGATTTCATTGAGTTGATTTCATTGAGTGATCAAATTACTGAAGAGGAACTTAAAGCTGCTGAAAGAGGAAGAAAATATAAGAAACCAGAATCAGTTGATAAACTTCCAAAGTATCCACCAGTAACATCAAGAATGAAGAAACATAATGAAAGAATGAAAAGAGAACATGTGTCCTAAGACATATGTGAAAGGAAGAAAGTAAACTACAATGCTGTAAGGCCTCCAAGCCAAGAAGTATTGGAAATGATAAAGCAGAATAACAAGAAAAGGGTGAAAGAAGATGTGAATGTTGAAAACTTTATTCCAGTTTACCCTATTTTCTCAAGCATTGAAGATTTTGACATTGGAGTAGAAACAATGGAAGAATATGAAAAGAGGAAATCAAGACAAAGGGAAAACATTGAGGAAGAACCCTTGAGTATAAGATAAATTGTTTTTGTTAAAGGGAAAGTAGAAAGAAGTGACATAAGGATAGCTGAATTTGTTCCCTTCTCAATTGATTTTTACAGTTTAAAATCTAAGAAGACCATTGGAGTCAATGATCCAAGACCAAGTGAAAGGTTCAAGAAACCAAAAGAACATGAAATATTCAAAGGAAAGGTTTGGTGCAAGAAGTGTGATGAGTATGGGCATCATACAGACTCATGTAATGAAAGACTCAAATTCAAGCCTTTTTATGTCCCAGATGAAACTAAGTATGGACAAGACTTTGTGGCTTACAAAATGAAATATGAAAAATACTTGGGTAAGGGAAAGGTTTGTGAAGAGGAAGTACTAGAAAATAAGAGCCAATGGCATTCACTGAAAGCAAAGAAACATGTGAACAAACCTGTTAACAAGGGTAAATCTACAGTAAAGCATGTAAAAACTGTTAAGAAGGGCTCTCAACCCTTGAGAACAATTCCAAAAAGGGATACTCAATCTGTCAAATCTGATAGTTCTCAAGGATCATCAAGCAGTGAGAAGACAAGAAAAGATGCATATACTAGAAAGAAACCAACAGAACTCACTGGTGATGAGAAATTTCTATTAAAGCATGGATTTGAACCACAAGGTTTTCTTTGGAAACCTAAAACAGAAACAAAGATTGAGCAAGTTCCTGATGTGAGAGATTACTGTGAAAAGAAGGATTATGTGATAAAGGAGTGTGACACTGACTCTACTGAGCATCAGAACTCAACCTCACTAGTTAAAACTTCAAGAGAGTGTGGTTATGAAACAGATAATTCAGATAATCTAGAAATCACTCATGAAGATCTTGAACCAACAACACTCACTTCCCAAGCTGTGTCTGAAACTGAATCTGATGAGCTGCAAGTTGATAAGTCTTGCACTTCATCACTCAACTAATCAAATTTTCTTTGTATGTTCATGAACATTCCACTCCTCTAAATGACATATGGTACATGGATAGTGGATGTTCTAGGCACATGACTTGTGACAAGAGATCTCTTGTCAATTATGAAGAAAAGTATGAAGGTCCAGCAGCTTTTGGGAGTGATGAGAATGGTGGAACGATTGTTGGAAAAGAAATCTTAACAAATGGGAAAGTCTCATTTGATAATGTATTTCATGTTGAAGGTCTTCAGTACAATCTGCTGAGTATATCACAAATGTGTGATAAGGGATACAAAGTCAGTTTTGATGATTCACACTGTTTCATTCTAAAACCTGAATTTGTGATTCCACCTGAAATGATTATGATGATGGCACCAAGAAATGGTAACTTGTATGAATTGAATATGAAAGAAGCTATTTCAAGAGGAGGTGCATGTTTTGTTTCCAAAGCCACTGAAAATGAGCCAAAATTGTGGCATAGGAAATTGTGTCATGTGAACTTGAAAAACATGAATAGACTTGTTAAAGGTGAGCATGTCATAGGCTTACCTACAAGAGAGTTCAAATTGGAAGATCATTGTAGTTCATGCCAAAAAGGAAAACAACACAAATCTACTCATAAGCCAAAACTCATCAACTCAATTGATCAAGCACTTGAATTACTTCACATGGATCTCTTTGGTCCTGTGAGTGTACCAAGTATAGGGAAGAAAAGATATTGTCTTGTGATCATTGATGACTATTCAAGATACACTTGGGTTTATTTCCTAAGTACCAAGGATGAGACTGCAGAGTTGATTAAAGGTTGTGTAACAATGATTGAGAACAAGTTGAATAAGAAAGTAAAGATGATGAGAAGTGACAATGGCACTGAGTTCAAGAATGGAGTTATGCAAGAATTCTGTGAAGCAAAAGGAATACAACAATAATTCTCAGCTCCTAGAACTCCTGAACAAAATGGTGTAGCAGAAAGAAGAAATAGAACTTTAATTGAAGCTGCAAGAACCATGTTAGCAGATGCTAATCTGCCTGTCACTTTCTGGGCTGAAGCAATAAATACAACCTGCTATGTTCAGAACAGGGTACTTGTGAACAAAAGACATAACAAAACTCCATATGAAATATTTCACAACAGAAAGCCTTATATCAAGTTTTTCAAGCCCTTTGGATGCAAATGTTTTCTTCTGAACACAAGGGACTATTTGAACAAGTTTCAAACTAAATCTTTGGATTGTTTCTTTGTTGGATATTCTCCACACTCAAAAGCTTATAGAGTTTATGTGAAAGACCACCTGAGTGTCATAGAATCATCTGACATTATCTTTAATGAGAATCAATTCAATACAGTTGATGGTGCATCATGGTTGTTTGATCATGAGAAGTTGATTAGGTCCTTCAAGATTTATCCTGAAGACTTTGATGAATCTTTCTACAAGACCAGTGAAATTTAATAGAAAAAGAAGAAATCATTGGACTTGGAAGAATTATGGAAGAAGGTTGCTAGAAAAAAAAAGGAGTATACTTTTGTGAAGAGTTCCTCATGTGAAATTGGTGAACATGATCATGCTGAGAACATTCAAGACAATCAATATGTACAGAATGATCAGGTTTAGAATGAGTGTGACACAAGCAACCATTCAAGTGGAGAAGAAGCTGCCTCTACTGCAAGATTTCAAGATCTATTTTAAAGATTGAACTTAGAAAACAATGGTGCATCTACTTTAGGACAACATAATGATGAAGCACCAGAATTTCATGATGCAGAAGCTGATTTGATCATTGAAGAACCAGAGCTTAATGAAACAAATCTTGACACAAATTTGTCTACAAATATGATTATACAAACTCCTTATGTGGCAAAGAATCATCCCTCTGAAAACATCATTGGTGATTTGCGTGAAAGAATTACAAGAAGTCATTCTGAAATTGCAAACATCTGTCTTTACTCTTGCTTCCTATCTCAAATAGAGCCTAAGAACATTGCTCAAGAACTAAAAGACAATAGTTGGGTGGAAGCAATGCAAGAGGAATTGGCACAATTTAGAGACCTACATGTTTGGGATCTTGTTGAAAGGCCAATTGACAGATATGCAATAGGAACCAAAAGGGTTTTTAGAAACAAAAGGGATGAGAGGGGTTTGGTGATTAAGAATAAAGCTAGACTTGTAGCACTGGGATATCTTCAAGAAGAAGGAATAGACTTTGAGGAAGTTTTTGCTCCTGTTGCAAGACTTGAAGCTATCAGGATTTTTCTTGCATATGCTGCCTCAAAGAACATTAAAGTGTTCCAGCTGGATGTAAAGTCTGCATTTCTAAATGGAAAGATTGATGAAGAGGTGTATGTAGCTCAACCTCCAGGTTTTGAGGATCCAATGTATCCAAACAGGGTGTATAAGCTAAACAAAGCTCTTTATGGATTGCATCAGGCTCCTAGAGCATGGTATGATGAGCTGTCAAATCATCTTCTTGAAAAATGGTTTTACCAGAGAGGCCATTGACAAGACACTCTTCTACAAAAGAAAGGGACCAGACTTACTACTCTTACAAGTATATGTTGATGATATCATTGGTTCAACCAATGAACATATGTGTTTGGAGTTTGAAGAGGTGAGGAAATCCAAATACAGCATAAGCTCTATGCGAGAAATGAACTTCTTTCTAGGATTGCAAGTTCCACAGAAAGCTGAAGGGATTTTCATTCACCAAAATAAATATGTACAAGACATCTTGAATAAGTTCAACTGTCATGAATACAAAACTGCTTCAACTCCAATGGACACCAAAGAAAAGATGATTGCAGATGAAAAGGGGGAGCCTGTAGATGAACATGAATATAAAGCCAAAATTGGATCCCTGATGTATCTGACTGCAACAAGACCAGATATCATGTTTGCTGTATGTGTGTGTGCAAGATTCCAATCAAGTCCAAAAATATCCCACATGAATGCTGTTAAGAGAATATTCAGATATTTAAAGGGAAGACCAGACTTAGGAATTTGGTATCCAAAGAACCAATCTTTTGATCTGATTGCATATACAGACAGTGATTATGATGGCTGTAACATGAGCAGAAAGTCAACCTCAGGAGGATGTCAGTTTTTGGGAGAAAGGCTAGTGTCATGGCAATGCAAGAAGCAGACTACAGTATCAATCTCAACTGCAGAAGCTGAATATGTTGCTGCATCTGCCTGCTGTGCACAAGTTCTATGGATTCAAAATCAGATGCTGGACTATGGTTTGAATTTTCTGAACACCCCTATTCTTATTGATAATACTGCTGCATATTTTACTGTTAAGATTCCAGTTCAACATTCCAAGATTAAGCACATTGAAATCAGACATCACTTCATCAGG